>NW_025358414.1:0-5808 GCF_016433145.1 Gracilinanus agilis | reverse complement strand
GTGATCACAGTCAACAGCAGACAGGACCTGCCTATCCAACTACAGGGAGAAAACATCAAGGAGATGGACCACTTCACCTATTTGGGTAGCATCGTCAGTAAGGACGGCGGAGCAGATGAGGACATCAGAAACTGAATCAACAAAGCCAGACAGGCATTTAACACCCTGCAGTCTGTCTGGACCTCCAGAGCACTGTCCCTCGTCACTAAGCTCCGAATCTTCAATACCAACGTAAAGGCCGTCCTCCTATATGGATCAGAGAGCTGGAGAGTGACGAAAGTCAACACCAACAAACTCCAGGTCTTTGTTAACAGATGCCTATGCCACATCTTGAACATCAGATAGCCTGAAAAGATCTCCAATGCCAGACTCTGGGAAAGAACAATTCAGTATCCCATCAGTCAGGACATAAAGAAACGTAAGTGGAGATGGATAGGACATACCCTATGAAAACCGGAAGACAATGTTGCCAGACAAGCATTGAGCTGGAACCCTCCAGGGAGGAGAAAAGTCGGAAGGCCAAAACAGACCTGGTGAAGATCTGTGGAATATGAAACAAAGACCATTGGAATGACATGGGCCCAGCTGGGGGAAGTTGCCCAGAACAGAGTCCGCTGGCATGAGATGGTTGCGGCCCTATGCTCCTAGGGAGTCAACAGGAATAATAATATAATATAATAATAATAATAATACAATAAAACATGGGTAATTTCTATTTAAAAACTAAGTTAAGATTTATCCTACAGTAGGGATCCTTATTTATACCTTGGTAGTCTCTTTTTTCTATTCGTTTGACAACACTAACTGAATCTTCAAATGAAGATAAGAGAGTTAAGTTGGAGACTAGAAACATAGATTGGGAATGGTTGCAAAGAACCTTTAAAGCTACACTAAAGAGTGACAACGAAGTTTACATATTATACTAAAGGCAACAGGAAACACTGTGGAAAGGAGTGAGATAGACTAAGGTACCTGCAAACTAAAAAATGTGTTTTTGCTCTGTTTCATGGGAAGATTTTTGGCATTTTTGTGTGTAGTCATGTGTGTGGTTACATGTTTCCTTTTTCTTACTCCAAGTCAAGGAGAGCAAATATAGAGTTCCAGTAATTCTAATCTATTGCTAATAAATTTCATAGCTTTTCTCTCTGCCTCTGTGTCTGTTCCTCCATCAAAACCAAGATGACCAGAACCATGGGAAACATGGATGGTCTGCCAAGATTTCATAATGGTACTTGGAACATTCAATACCTCTTGCAGTGATCCAAGGGGTGTGTCAAACCAAAATTATCTTTGTTATTACTTTATGCATAAGGGGTTTTTGTTTCAATTATAAACCTGAAAAAGTTTTGATATCCTTAAATACTATTTCCCTTAAATGGAATAAGATAGTATTAGAGTGATAAACAACTAAGGAAGGAACTGAATCTACTACCTATTCCAAAAATTTATGTGCATATTTATTTGTCACTCTATCAAGAATAAGAAATTGGTCAAAATTTGGAAAGGTCAGGGTTTGAATAGTTCATTTGGATAGAGAGATTGACAGCGAATAATATGAATAAGGTAAATGATGATAACTTAGGCAATTTGGCCCTGGATCTTGTGACTTCCTGAGGGGAATGAATACCTTAAGGTCAAAACAGAGCAAAGAGGTAAAGAAACTATAATTCCTGAAGAGTAGAACTGATCAGTTTGTCAATTTACTCTACAAGAACCAAGAGGAATACAGTAGATGGCAAAGGGAAACTAGAACTTCCAAAACATGGAGCAATTGCAATCTCCAGAAGTGGAAAAGAGACAGCTCTTAAGTCAGCACAGCTTGTCCTGAAACCTAGGGGAGAATCCTGCAAAATAAAGAAAAGAAGGTCTTTCTCATCTGAGGAGATCAGGTATGGTGAAAATACAAAGTAACCTGCAGTCACTGAAAGGCACATAGTTTAAGGAATCACATTTAGGAGAAAGTGAGGAGAAATATCTTCATAGTTCATTGTTTTAAAATTACTACATTTGGACTCCTTTGCATTGGGGAGCATATGCAAAATTAATGGAAAATTGAATTTAATTTGTACAACTTTAGCAAATGCTCTATTTAAAGGTCAAAATTTCCCCCTAAAATACATCCTTAGCTATAAATAATCATTTTCATGTTGTACTACATATACACAGTTGCTACAGAACTGTGATAACTATAAGAAGAGATATAGTTCTTTTGTCATCTTTGAATTGATGAGGCATAGTGAAGAGGGTAAATATAAGATAATCTAACAAGAGAAAGAAGTTGATAACTGATCTCCTGTCCAAGAAAAGAAGATTTCTTAAAGTTGTAGAGTCCTTAAAGGCCATTTCTCAGAAGTAGTGGTAATTTTGTAATACGGATTTTTGCTAGTATTCATGTGCCTGCTAAGCAGGTAGTCATCATAGTGGCTGGTATATGGTCGGTGAATAATAAATGCTAATTGATTGCTATCATAAGATAGACATTTGGTATTTAAAATCATTAAATTCCAAAACCTTTAGATATATTTTGCCACCCATCAAATCAGAAATTAACAGCCAACAAATGTTAGGAACCTGAATTCACCAGTGGTTTCAATAGTTACAATATTTTCTTAGAACTACATTTATTTATCTTGCTGAATAGTTCTGATCAGTGTGCATATCTTCTATTTATGTATTCAAATATAATTCTACTGTAATTAAATTTCAGCACTATCAGAAGATGTTGCAAAGCATAAAGATAATATTCAATGATAATTTTTGTTCCTCTCCATATTGCTTTAAGGACTGCAATGGAGGTAAACCAAACAACTTCATTGATCTTAGCACTATGGACTGGACAATTTTCCTTTTCAAATTTGTTTTTAAATTTTTATTTGTTGATTTTTTACATTAAAGTTCTTAAATATCTACCCCACTCTTTTCCTTGCACTAAAGAAGGCATCACTGAACAAATATATATATATATATATATATATATATATATATAAAATTATGCCTTGCTTCTTTCTATTTATTAATTCTTTTTCTGGAGGTTATACACATTATTCTTCAAATAATATTTCTGCTGCTGTATATAAGTTTTCTTAGTTCTGCTCGTTTTACTCTTCATAATATCATGTATATCATAGTATGTTTTCTGCCTTCAAAAATTTAATTAATTAACTAATTAGTTTAGAACAATTTTCCATGGTTAAAGGATTCATGTTCTATCCCTCCCCTTCTCCGAACCCCTCCCAAAGGTGATACACAATTCCACTGGGTTTTACATGTGTCATTGATCAAGACCTATTTCCATATTGTTGATATTTGTGCTAGGGTGTTCATTTTGAGTCAATATCCCTAATTATATCCCCATCCTCCTATGTGATCAGGTAGTTGTTTTCCTTCTGTATTTCTACTCCCACAGTTCTTCTTCTGAATGTGGATAGTGTTCTTTCTCATAAGTCCCTCAAACTTTTCCAGGGTCATTGCATTGCTGCTAGTACTGAAGTCCATTACATTTTTTATTTTAACACAGTGTATCAGTCTCTGTGTACAACGTTCTCTTAGTTCTGTTCCTTTCACTCTGTATCAATTCCTGGAGGTCATTCCAGTTCACATGGAATTCCTCCAGTTCATTATTCCTTTGAGCACAATAGTATTCCATCACCAACAGATACCACTATTTGTTCAACCATTCCCCAATTGGAAAATATACCCTAATTTTCCAGTTTTTTGCCACCAAAAAGAGCATGGCTATAAATATTTTTTTACAAATCTTTTCCCTTATGATCTCGTTGGGGTATAAACACAACAGTGGTATAGCTGGATCAAAGGGCAGGCAGTCTTTTAAAGCTCTTTGAGCATAGTTCCAAATTGCCATCCAGAATGGTTGGATCAATTCACAACTCCAACAACAATGTATCAATGTCCCAATTTTGCCACATAACCTCCAACATTCACCACATTCTTTTGTTGCCATGTTAGCCAAACTGCTAGATGTGAAGTACCTCAGTGTTGTTTTGATTTGCATTTCTCTAATTATTAGAGATTTAGAGCACTTTTTCATGTGCTTATTGATAGTTTTGGTTTCTTTATTTGAAAATTATGTTTTATAGATTCTTGCTGCCTTGTGAAATTATTCGTTTCTCTGTTTTCCTTCTAATCTTGGCTACATTCATTTATTTGTACAAAATTTTTAATGAAATCAAAATTATCTATTTTCATCTCACAATACTTTATCAATTATTTTTTCATAAATTCTTCTCCTATCCATAAATCTTATAAGTAATATGTTCCCTCCTCTTCTAATTTGCTCATATCTTCCTTTATGTCTAGGTCACATATACAATTTTATCTTGTTTAGGTAAATGATTTAACTTACTGGTTTATACCTATTTTTTGCCAGACATTTCTAAACACCTTTTTAAACCAAATAATAAATTTTTATCCCCAAAACTAGGAAAGCTAGGATCTTTACCTTTTATCAACCACCAGGTTACTATAATCTTTTACTATTAATTGTTGTATGTCCATTCTTTCTGCAAATTGGATTTTCTATTTCTTAACCAGTATGAGATATTTCTGGTCATTACTATTTTACAATAAACTTCTGATACTGCTAAACTTCCTTCCTTTATATTTTTTCATGAATTCCTTTTGATCTTCTTGAAATTTTGTTCATCCAATTAAATTTTATTAATTTTTCTAGTTCAATAAAATGATTTTTGGCATTGCATAAGTAGATTAGTTTAGGAAGAATTATCATTTTAATTATATTTGCCAATTCCTATTTCCTGAGGAAAATATCATTGACTTGAAAAAACATATATAAAAGATTATGTTGTGCTATGGTATCAAAAATCCTAAATGGTATTCATTTTTCAACTACTAATTCAGATATTTCAATTGTTTTACTCTCATCAAAATATGCATTTTTCATTATCTATGACTTATATCTTATGCAAAATATTACTCATGTTTTAGTTTGGCCTGGCGACAACCTTTTAATCTTGAAGACAATTTCAGCAAAGTTCAAGTTCTGGCAAGTTACAATTTTTGCAATTTTGGGAAGATTTGAGTACATTTCAAACAAAAGACTAAGCCTACTTTACAAGGTTTGCCTTCTGCTGTTAAAATTCTTAAGCCACAGAAATGATGATAAAAAGAAAATTACAGAATTGCCGTCAGTCCTACACAATCATTTTTCAACTCTGCAGAGAAAACAGGATCGAGGCTAATAAAATTCACAGTTCTTAGACAGTCTAGAAAAATTTTCTTCTCTTTTGGTATACTGAATGTATAAGATTTTTGCCCAATGATCAAGGAATAGGCATACTATTAAAAGAACAGAATTGTGTTAATCTTGATATGCTTCTGTAAATAAACCAGATAACCAAAGGAAGTTATTGATAAATGAAATGATATTTTGTAGGTTCTTCTTGAAAAGACAAGCAAGAAAAATTGTTACAAGGGGCATCTGATCATTTCTTAATGTAACTCTAATGGTAAATATTTTTAAGATTTCACTATTGAAATAATTCAACCACATTCACTAACATTCATTACATAATATGAAGAAGTAAAGAAATCATATGGAAAAACTCCATCAATAAGATCTTCTAAACGAATTCAAAACATGCTTTGATATGTACTCAGTGACCACAAGGTTAAGGTACTCATCAATAAGATAATGAAAAGAATGCTGTAAAATATGATTCAATGCCAAGTAGGGTAGTAAAGTTGGTAGACTACAATAAGTCTCATTCTTGTACATTATGAAATCTTCTTAAAGAAAATAATTAAGAAATATTGGAAATAAGTATTAAG
>NW_025358413.1:0-4878 GCF_016433145.1 Gracilinanus agilis | reverse complement strand
ATATATATATATATATATATCCTCATTTAATTCTCAAAAGAATCTTAAGGTTATGACTATCTGCATATTACCTAAGAGGAAAGAGAAACTCAGAAAGGTCTAGTAGCTGTTTCCAGATCCCATCTCAACCTGGGGAAGATATAGCATTCCTAAATTCAAGGAGTGTGTAATTTAGGTTAAAGAGATGGCACAGAGGGTAAAAGCCCAATAAAACAAACAAAAAAAAACTTATTCAAGGTGAGTAAAATGGGGAGGAAACAAACCTGCCCATTGAATTGAATTGAAACGTGCTTGGGAATATTTATCCTAGAGAAGACCTAGGGTGGGCACAGAGGTAAGGATGGAGTGACAGATATTCTTTCTTTAACTATTTCACTGACAACTGAAAAGAGGTTATCTTGTGGTTGCTGCTGCTGCTGCTGCTGCTACTACTACTACAACTACTACTACTAATAATAATGATAATAATAATAAATATTATTATTATTTTATTTCTACCACTATTACCACCACTACTACCACCACCACCAACACTATGACTACTACTACTATCACCACCATCACTATTACTACTGTTACTACTATCACCATCACTATTACAACTACTTCTCCTACCACCATTACTACTACCACCACTATTTTTATTATTTTACTGTTACCACCACTACCACTGCTACTACTACTACCACCACTACCACCATTATTAGTGCTCCTACTCCTAAATAATGATGAAGATAATGATGATAGCTAGCATCCATATTGCACTTTAAAGTTGATAAAGTACTTTGCTTATGTCACTTGATTATAGAATGTATAGACTATGAGGAAGAGAGCTATCTAAAGAGACTGATAGGAAAGCAATAAGGGATCCTGTTATGAAGGGTTTTAAAAAGCAGATATATATATATACACACACATATATATATATATATATATGTGTATATATATATATATGCTGGAATATCAGGAACCCCGTGGGTTTTATTCATGAAACAGGAGCATGGGCTTTAGGGAGATCATCATGGCAGCTGAGTGGAAGATGGTCTGGGATGGGGAGAGAATCAAGGCATGGAGGCTCTGCAGAAGCAAGTGCAATACTCCAGGCATGAGATGATAGAGGCTGGTGTCAGGGCTGTGGCTGCATCAGGAGAGAGAAGGGAAAATATATAGAAGACAATGAGGGAAGATTCACAGGACAGACAGAATGGGGTGGGGGGAGAGTGAGAAGCTGTCTCACAAACCTGCATGACTGGGAGGTTGATGGTTCAGAAGAAGGAAGTCTGTAGAGGAAAATAATGAGCGCAGTTTTAGATGTGTGGATAGTGCAGAGAGGAAGAGTGAGATTCAGAGAGGGCTAATAACTTGCTCCAGGTTACACAGCCAATAAGAATGTAGAGCATCATACCAGTCTTGGTCTTTCTGACTCTGAGTCCAATGCCCTATCCTTTTTGCCATTCTGCTTCTCTCTTGGTTTCATCCAGCTTTTGTGGATTTAGAAATGGCTCAGAATTGATTTGGCAGGTAAATTAATACCCCCGAGGCAACTAGGTGGTGTGGTGGGTGTGAGCCCTGGGTGTGGAGTCAGGAAGACCTGAGTTCAAATTTGGCCTCAAATAATAGTTGTGTGACTCTGGAAAGTCACTTAACCTCTCCCAAATCCATTGGAGAAGGAAATGGCAAACCCCTCCAGTACCTTTGCCAAGAAAACCTGAAATGGGGTCAGGAAGGGTCAGACAAGACTAAACAATAAGTATCATCATAAACAACATCTCAAAAGAGTGAAAGAAAGAGAATAGGATATTTCAGGGGCTATGAGGTGGCACAATTTTCTGAGCCTATTTTGTCCACAGTAGCAGCTTCTAATCCATTGGTGCTTTCTCCTCCTGTGAAGCTTCTGTCCTTCCTTTCAAAGATCTTCCCCAGGAACTGTGCCTAATCTACCCAATCTGCTGGGTACATTCTTCTCGATCTTTTGAGATGATGGAGCAAGAAAACTTTTCTCTCAGAGATCCCTCACTCCTGCCACCTTCTTTACCTACTTCATTTCTGTTCATCAATCTCCCTACCTGGTAAAGCTTAAAGCAGCACTGTAGAAATATGTCAGTATTATAATTATTTAAACCTATTTATAAGTAATGGTCTTAGCAACAATCTCTGGCATATTCTGCTGTTAATAATTCTTAATGAAGAAAAATGCCTGTTTATTCCTACCCTTTGTTTCCTCTTTGTAGGCCAGTTCCCTATAATTAACATATTTTATCTGGAATCATTAGTCAGATAAAATTGTTACCCCTCTCCCCACAAAATTGCTAAGAGCAGCAAGACGGTGCACTGAATAGAGCACTACACCTAGAGTCATGAAGATGTAAGTTCAAATCCAGTCCCAGATACTTACTAGCTGTGTGGCCCTGGACCAGTCATTTAACCTTGTTTGCCATAGTTTCCTCCTTTGAAAAATGAGCTAGAAAAGGAAATGGCTCTAGTATCTTTGCCAAGAAAACCTAAATTGAGTTTAAGAAGAGTCAGATCGAACTGGCTGAACAACAACAACAACAGAAAAAAAATGTCTAAACTAAATTTTGAATGTCCATTTTCTTACTATAGAATGTGACTAATGATAACTCACATATAAGAAGTGGCATAAAGCATGTCACTGAGGTCATTTATGTTCAAAAAGGGAAGTGGGATGATAATGAAAATGAGAACCAACTGATGAGTATCCTAAATAACCTATCATTCTAAGATACAGAAGAGCAAGAATAAGGACATCTACCTGTGGTGCTTATCACCTCTGTGGCCTAAGATAAATCACTTAACCTCCAAAGACTTTAGTTTCCTCATCTACAAAATGAGAGAAATGGACTAGATGGTCTCTGAGGATCCTCTCAAGTATGAATCTATGATACTGTGATCTGTGACTTCAGGTTTTTGCGTGTATTCTATATGGGAGAGACCTACCTGAGAATATATGGTCAAGAATCAAAGGATGAGAAAGGCATTGTGATCTGTAAAGCAAAGATATACCAAAGTAAGGGGAAAAAAAAGAAAATAATCTATTTCCGAAATGGTTGAATTTTTTAGAATGCCCTTAATCTTGACTCCTGCCATAAAAAAATCTTTTGTTGAATGACCTCATTTTCTACTTGTATTTTAGGTAACATGATAAGTAAGCATGAGAAAAAGTAACTGTGGAAATTAAAGGTTATTTCTTCTGTTCCTGATATCTTAAAAGATTAAAAAAGTCGACCATCTCTTAGAAATGAGTTTTAAAGCAATGTTATTCTAGAATATCCTTGCCTATTTTGAAGGTAGGAGGATATTCACCCAAACCCTGAAGGACTTTTCTGACCTAATAATTTATGATTTAAATTTGACCTTCCTTTGTTCTACTAATGTTTTTCCTTTGACTTCCATGTGTGTGTTTGTTTTAAGCTTTTGGATGAGGAGTATCCCAAAGGAGGAAGTTTGTTTTGATTTTGTAATCATGTATTTATAACTACTCAGTTTCATTAATATCTTATAACTAGGTCATAGTTATTTACTTAACCCACTGATGTAAAAGAAATAATAATACAAATTATCTTTATGTTTGGGTATGCCAAAGCTAGCATCTAATAGATTCCTAAGGACCATTCTTCAAAGGTAAAGTTATTCAGGCAACATTTATTAAGCACTTTTTTGTGTTCAGAGCTTCCCCACCTCACTCCTTTTTGGGGGTTATAAGACAAATATTTAAAAGAAGAATAATCTAGTACAACTCATGCTAGAAAGCTAGGTGGTTCAGTGAATAGAGTACCAGTGAATAGAGTATTCAGTTCCTTATCTGTAAAATGAACTGGAAAAGGAAAGAGAAAACGACTCCAGCACATTTTCCAAGACAATCCCAAATAGGGTCAGGAAGAATCAGACATGACTAAAATGATTTAACATCAACAACAGCAACAGAACCCATGAGTTTTATAGGTGGGGAAACTGAAACCCAGAGAGAATAGTTTCAGACTCCATCCTTTGACTCTGAAGCCAATAATCTTTCCACCCGGGCACACTGTCTCACTGAAGAAGTCCCTTACCTTAGAGAACTTATAGACAATTTGAGAAGACAGTCTTCTACATATTTTCTGTTCTAAAGCTTAACAAAGCAATATATAAGTGAACGCAATGAGCACAGGCTATAAAGGCACTGAAATAAAACACACGAAAGCAATGAATGATTGCCAATGCCATGCATGTTATAACTATATCTATATGTATATGTCAATATACATACATATAAAATATAAAATCTTGATGGGACACAAGATAAAATGTATCAAAATTAACAAGGGGAAACTTCCTGAATAAGATACATCTTTAGTTGAATTTGAAGTGCAGAAAAGCTATTAAAAAGACTGGAGTGGGATTGGGAAGGATGGATATTTTTAGAAGAAGAAATGTCATGTGCAAAGATTAGAACAAAGATGAGCAAAGTGTGTGAGGATTATAGGAAAAAGATTTGTTTGGTTAGAGTAAAAGGTCTTTGTCCAAGGGTCTTGGAAATGAAGTGAACAAAATGGTAGAGTGGAAAAGAATGGTGAAGAGCAAAGTTGAAGTGTCTGGATTTGGAATGATGGGTGAGTCATTGTTTGGGTAGTGGCATAATAATGTCTGAGAAAGGATATGCCAGCTCACATGTGCAGGATGAATTGGGCATAGGGAGGTACCAGAAATGGTAAAACCAACTAAATATGTCCTTTTCCCAACTGAAAAAGTTAATGTACCTGCCCAACACTCCCCCCACCCCCCCGCAAGGATACTAACTCATCTCTCAGGATTTTTTAGTGTTGTAGTGAATTTTTGTCTTTTCTTCCTTCTCATGCCTTCCCTTTCCTTTACTATCTT
>NW_025358412.1:0-8332 GCF_016433145.1 Gracilinanus agilis | reverse complement strand
TTTTTTTTCTGTGTTTCCTCTCCTGTAGTTCTTCCTCTGAATGTGGGTAGTGTTCTTTTCCATAAATCCCTCAGAATTGTCTTGGGTCATTGCATTGCTGCTAATACAGAAGTCCATTACTTTCGATTTTACCACAGTGTATCAGTCTCTGTGTACAATGTTCTTCTGGCTCTGCTCCTTTCACTCTGCATCAATTACTGGAGGTCTTTCCAGTTCACATGGAATTCCTCCAGTTTATTATTCCTTTGAGCACAACAGTATTCCATCACCAACATATACCACAATTTGTTCAGCCATTCCCCAATTGAAGGGTATACCCTTGCTTTCCAGTTTTTTACCACCACAAAAAACACAGCTATAAATATTTTTGTACAAATCTGTTTATCTATGATCTCTTTGGGGGTACAGACCCAGCAATGGTATGGCTAGATGAAAGGGAAGCATTCTTTTATAGCCCTTTGAGCATATTTCCAAATTGCCAGCCAGAATGGCTGGATCAGTTCACAACTCCACCAGCAGTGCATTAACTTCCCAATTTTGCCACAACCCCTCCAACATTCATTACTCTCCCCTTCTTTCATTTTAGCTAATCTGCTAGGTGTGAGGTGATACCTCAGAGTTATTTTGATTTGCATTTCTCTGTTTATTAGAGATTTAGAATACTTTCTCATGTGCTTATTGATACTTTTGATTTCTTCATCTTAAAATTGCCTATTCATGTCCCTTGCCCATTTATCAATTGGGCAATTGTTTGATTTTTTTCTACAATTGATTTTGCTCCTTGTATATTTGAGTAATTAGACCTCTGTCAGAATATTTTGTGATAAAGATTTTTCCCAGTTTGTTGTTTCCGTTCAGATTTTGCTTGCATTGTTTTTGTTTGTACAAAAAGTTTTTAATTTAATATAATAAAAAGTATTTATTTTACATTCTGTAATTTTTTTCTAACTCTTCCTTGGTTTTAAATCTTTCCTTTCCCAGAGATCTGACAAGGATACTATTCTGTCTTCACTTAATTTACTTACAGTTTCCTTCTTTATATTTAAGTCTTTCACCCATTCTGAATTTATCTTGGTATAGGGTGTGAGATGCTGATCTAAACCTAATCTCTCCCATATTGTTATCCAATTATACCAACAGTTTTTGTCTAATAGTGGATTCATGTCCCAAAAGTTGGGCTCTTTGGGTTTATCATACACTGTCTTGCTGATGTCATTTACCCGAAGTCTATTCCACTGATCCTCCCCTCTGTCTCTTAGCCAGTACCATATTGGTTTGATGACTGCTGCTTTACAGTATAGTTTAATATCTGGTACTGCTAAGCCACTGCCCTTCACGTTTTTTTTTCATTATTTCCCTTGATATTCTTGATCTTTTGTTCTTCCAAATAAACTTTGTTATATTTTTTCTAATTCAGTAAAATTTTTTTTGGTAGTTTGATAGGTATGGCACTAAATAAGTAAATTAATTTGGGTAGAATGGTCATTTTTATTGTGTTAGCTCATCCTACCCACAAGCAATTAATGTTTTTCCAATTATTTAGATCTAGTTTTAATTGTTTGGAAAGTGTTTTGTAATTATGTTCATATAATTGCTGTGTTTCTTTTGGTAGATAGATTCCTAAGTATTTTATATTGTCTAGGGTCATTTTAAATGGTGTTTCTCTTCCTACCTCTTGCTGCTGTGATGTGTTGGAAATATCTAGAAATGCTGATGATTTATGTGCATTTATTTTGTATCCTGCAACTTTGCTAAAGTGGTTAATTATTTCTACTAGCTTTTTAGTTGATTCTCTAGGATTCTGTAAGTGGAACATCATATCATCTGCAAAGAGTGATAGCTTGGTCTCTTCATTGCCTATTTTAATACCTTCAATTTCTTTTTCTTCTCTAATTGCTACTGTTAGTGTTTCTAGTACAATGTTAAATAATAGAGGTGATAATGAGCATCCTTGTTTCACATGTGGTCTTATTGGAAAGGCTTTTAATTTATCCCCATTGCATATGATGCTTGTTGATAGTTTAAGATATATACTGTTTATTATTTTTAGGAAAGGACCTTCTATTCCTATACTTTCTAGTGTTTTCTGTAGAAATGGGTGTTGTATTTTGTCAAAGGCTTTTTCAACATTTATTGAGATAATCACGTGGTTTTTGTTTGTTTTGTGTGTTGATATGGTCAATTATGTGTATGATTTTCCTAATGTTGAACGGTCCTTGCATTCCTGGTATAAATCCCACCTGATCATGATGGATAATGCTCTTGATCAATCACTTGCTGGAGTCTTTTTTCTAGTATTCTATTTAAGATTTTTGCATCTGTTTTCATTAAGGAGATTGGTCTGTAATTTTATTTCTCTGTTTTTGATCTACCTGGCTTTGGAATCATAACCATATTTGTGTCATAAAAGGAATTTGGTAGGACTCCTTCTTTGCTTATTATATCTAATAATTTGTATAGTATTGGGATTAGTAGTTCTTTGAATGTTTGATAAAATTCACTTGTGAATCCATCAGGCCCTGGCGATTTTTTCTTAGGGAATTCTTTGATGGCTTGTTCAATTTCTTTTTCTGATATGGGATTATTTAAGTATTCTATTTCTTCTGCTATTAATCAAGGCAATTTATATTTTTATAAATATTGATCCATATCACCTAGATTGCTAAATTTATTGCCATATAATTGGGCAAAATAGTTTTGATAATTACCTTAATTTCCTCTTCATTAGAGGTGAGGTCTCCCTTTTCATCTTTGATAGTATTAACTTGGTTTTCTTCTTTCTTTTTTTTAATTAGATTTACCAATACTTTGTCTATTTTATCTGTTTTTTTCAAAATACCAGCTTCTAGTCTTATTTATTAATTCAACAGTTCTTTTACTTTAGATTTTATTAATTTCTCCTTTGATTTTTAGTATTTTTAATTTAGTTTTCATCTGAGGATTTTTAATTTGTTCATTATTAGTTTTTTAAGTTGTATGCCCAATTCATTAATCTCTACCCTCCCTAATTTCTTAATATATGCACTCAGTGACATAAACTTTCACCTTATAACTGCTTTGGCTGCATCTCATAGGTTTTGGTAAAATGTCTCGTCATTGTCATTGTCTTCAATGAAATTATTAATTGTTTCTGTGATTTGTTCTTTCACTAGTTTATTTTGGAGAATCATATTATTTATTTTCCAATTAGATTTTGGTTTGCCTCCATGTATTCTTATTAATAACTATTTTTATTGCATTATGATCTGAGAAGGTTACATTTGTTATTTCTGCTTTTTTTTGCATTTGTTTGCCATGTTTCTATGCCCTGTTACATGGTCTATTTTTGCTAATGTTCCATGTGCTGCTGAAAAGAAGGTGAATTCCTTTTTGTCCCTATTTATTTTTCTCCATATATCTATTAACTCTATTTTTCTAGGGTTTCATTCACCTCTTTTATCTCTTTCTTATTTATTTTTTGGTTTGATTTACCTAGATCTGATTGGGGAAGGTTGAAGTACCCCACTAGTATGGTTTTGCTATCTATTTCATCCTTGAGCTCCACTAGCTTCTCCTTTAGAAATTTGGAAACTATACCATTTGTTGCATACATATTGAGTACTGATATTTCTTCATTGTTTATGCTGTCTCTTACTAGCATGTAGTTACCTTCCCTATCTCTTTTAACCTAATTTATTTTTACTTTGGCTCTGTCAGGGATCATGATAGCCATCCCTGCCTTCTTTTTCTCATTTGAAGCCCCAAAGATTTTGCTCCATCCTCTCATTTTCACTCTATGTATGTCTGTCTGTCTCATGTGTATTACTTGTAGACAACATATGGTAGGATTTTGATTTCTAATCCTCTCTGCTATTTGCTTCTGTTTTATGGGCAAGTTCATCCAACTCATATTCAGAGTTATAATTATCAACTGTGCATTCCCAGACATTTTGATTCTCTCTCCTAGTTCTGTCCTTTCTTCTTTCACTGTTTCCTTCTGCACCAGTGTTTTGTTTTTAATGAGTTCCTATAATCCCCTCCCTTGCTGTACTTCCCTTTCTCCCCCTCCCTTCTTATTCCCCTCTTATTGTTCGTTTAAGCCACATAGCAATCCCCCCAAGCCCTCTCCCTCCCTAGTATTGCTTCCCTCCCCACCTGTCCTTTTGTTACCCTTCTTCTTCTCTATAGGGCATGAATCAATTCTCTGCCACAATGGATCTGATTGTTCTTCTCTCTTTAAGTTGATTTCAATGCACTTCAGTACTGAATATTTCCTCTCTCTAACCTCTTTACCCTTACAGTGTATTGTTATTTTCCTCTGTTGGTCCCACGTACTTTTTATGGAATATAAAAATTTATTACTTTTTGTTTGTTTTCCTATTTTTCTTATTATTATCTTCTCCCCCCACTTTTGTATATATTTATACCATACATACATATGTATGTGTGTCTGTGTGTGTCTGTGTGTATATTTATATATCTTGACATTTCATCCTATACAGTTTGTCCCTGTTCCCTCTATGTAAACTTCTTCTAGTTATCCTGTTGGTAATAACAATTTTGAATATTTGCCAATACCTTCTTTTCTTCTTGGGATATAAATTGATTGAACTTGTTGAGTCCCTTATTGAAAATAATTTTTTTCTCCTCCTCCCCCCATTGTCTTAATTACCTCATGTTAATTCTCTTGAATTCTGGGTTTGGGCAGCAAACTCTCTGTTTAAGTCTGTTTTTTTCTTGATGAATGTTTGGAAGTCCTCAATTTTATTGAATGACCATACTTTCCCCTGCAATAATATAGTTAGTTTTGCTGGATAGTTGACTCTTGGTTGTAGACCCAGTTCTCTTGTGTTATAAAAAGTAAATAAGTTAATCTGCGTGGGTCTCAAACACTATTTGGGTTTGAGGAAGGATAAAAGGGGATATTAGCTGATTATAAGGTGATTGGAGGATGAAAGATGGTAAGGGAAAGGTATATAGGAGATAAAGGAAATGGGGTATGTAGGAGAGGACAGCTCAAACAGGTTTATTCCCAGAGTCTTGAGACAGAGGATTCAGGGAGGAAATTAAGGCCAGTAAGAAATGTTTAGGTTTTTGGCTGGAGGGTTTCTCTTGTTAGTTTCTAAAGTCTCTTAAGGGAGGAGTAGAGAGGGCCCTTCATGCCAGTCAAACTGATGGCTGGAGGAAGTCTTGGATAGGGACTTCCTGCCAAGATGGATGCCCCCAGTTCTCTCAAGAAATAAAAAGAAAACAATTCCTTCCCTTTTTAGCCCTTGCCTCAATTTTCGATAAAATGATTCACCAGAGGCTTGAATAGGTAACAAGGGCATTTATTAATCTCAGGTTAGTCAGAGTAAGAGGTTCAGGATTTTCTAAACTGCTGCTAGGGAGAGGGGTGATGGTGGGAGATGGATCTCTGAGAGGTTTAGACTGAGAGAGCTTGCTCTCCCAGTTGGGAGATTTGACTGCCTTTTAAGTAAAGTCCTTATTAAATCACTAAACTAGGGGTAACTTATTTGAGGATACTCTACTTGTCTATAGAAACTAAAACTCACAATGTTCAATCACCAAGCCCTCCCTTCCACCCAGGGCCCAAAGGAAATTCAGGGGAAGGGAAGGGAGAGTAGATGGAGAGATCAGGGAGAGGTCCAGAGAAATAAAATAAGTTTAAATTTCCCCAAGAGAAGTACAGGCCAAGGCTGAAACAAAGCCAAGCTGAAAGGCCAAAGCTAAAAGGCTAAGTCAAAGCAAAAGCCTCCAGCCACAGCAAAAGCCAGAAGGCAAATTCCCCATCAGTTGGAACTTCACCTCTATTCATAGTTTCAAGTCCTAACTGACTTTCTGAAGATTCTAAGATGTTTAACTGACTTTTGTGACCATTAGAAATTACAGAAGCAAAAAGTTTCTGTTAGCCACCTTGCATTACACTTGCTTTCTGGAATATTGTGTTCCATGCCTATCGATCTTTCAATGTTGATGCAGCCAGATCCTGTGTTATCCTAACTATGGTTCCCTGATATCTGAATAACTTCTTTTTAGCAGCTTGTAATATTTTTCCTTGGTCTGGTAGTTTTTTAATTTGGCTATAATATTAATGGAAGTTGTCAGTTGTGAATTAAATGTAGGAGGTGATCTGTGGATTCTGTCAATTTCCACTTTTCCCTCTTATTCAAGAATTTCTGGGCAATTTTCTCTGATAATTTCTTGTAAAATGCTATCTAAACTTTTTCTTTTATCATGATGTTCTAGTAAACCAATAATTCTTAAGTTGTCTCTTCTAGTTCTGTTCTCCAGATCTTTGGTTGAATCAATGAGGTGTTTCATATTCTCCTCAAATTTTTCATTTTTTAAAATTTTGTTTAATATATTCTTGTTGCCTTGTGAAGTCATTTGCTTTTAGTTGTTGAGTTCTGATTTTTAAAGGCTGAATTTCAACCCTAGCTTTTTAGTCATCCTTCTCTTTCTGGTCTGATTTTCTTTGTAGATCATCTTTTGCCTTCTTTGCTTCATTCAGGCTGGCCAATTTTGGCTTTTAAGACTATTTTCTTGTTTTAGTTCATGTATTTCCTTTTTCACATTGTCTTCAGCCTCTCTTGATTGCTTTTTGAGTTCCTGAAGTTCTTGAGTTAATTGAATTTTAATTCTTGAGTTAATTGAATTTTGAGATCTTCCAAAGCCTGTGTCCACTTCACTGGAACTGCTTCCTCTTCCATTTCATTTGCTCTCTTTTCACTTCCTTGAAAGAAGCTGTCAATTGTCATTTCTTTCTTTTTTTCTGTTGCTTACTCATATTTTTCCTTCCTTGTTATGCTAGTTTGAGCAGATGTATTTAATGATCTTTGATGAAAGATCTTCCCTCAGCTGGCAATGGAGGTTTGTAGTTACTTTCTCTGCCTTCTGAAGACATCTTGTCTGTCCAATGGTTGGGATTAATCCTGTATTGATTGGATTAATTTTACTGCTTAATCTGCCCTGAGGCTAAAACCTCAAGGGGAGGAAAAAACAAAAAAAGCAAAAAACAACAAAAAACAAAAACATGGGGGGAGAAGAAGGAGCATTTTTGTTGAACTGAGCTCTCCAGCAGTGGTATCCCCCTGTGCTGTCTGCTGTATTTGATTTGGTTTTCTTTCCTCTTGAAGCCCTGCGTTCTCTATCTCACTTTGAGGAAACCAAGCTATCTGAGGTCTGGGGTTTAGCTCTCTCTTAGCCACCATCTTCTGGGTGTTTTTGCTGTGTTTCTCTGGTTTTCTTCTCCAGTCACCTCTCCAGTGCCTTGTTTAACTCCCTGAGTCCTGTGTCAGCAAGGCCCTCTCTCCCAACCAGTGGGCCCACTGGCCCTGAGATTTCTTGGGTTGCTGGAGACTCCACACAGCATGTGGGGGGAAGCATCCTGGGATCCTGAGATTTCCTTTCTATGCCCTCAGACCCAACAGTTCAAGAATTTAAGTCTTTTTCTTGGTGTACTTCTTTAGTTATGCTGTAGTAGAGTTCCTCCTGCTTTGTCCCATTATTAGATTTGGTCCTCTTTCTTCTCAAAGCTCATTGTTTTCTATCTCAGCATGTAAGGGTGTGGAGTTTTTAAGATCTGCTCCATCTAAGCCTCCATCAGTTAAACAGGAAGTGTGATATCTCCCTTCCTGTCTGATTCCTATATTCACCAATTGGAGTTATTCCTTCAGCAGGTCAAGGGCTATGGAATATTCACCTTTAAGGAGCTTGGTTCCTAGCAAGAGAGAGAGTTACTCCTATCCCTCTCCTGGACTAGGTGTGGTAGTAGATATTATTACATTCAGTATCTCAAGTCCACAGCCCAGTGACTGGCCAATATCATCTTCCTGACAGCCTTACAATTATTATGATCAATATCATAATTTGAAGGTCTACTATCCTCATTACAGCCTGTAAACCCCGATATTGTTTGAAGATGGTGGATCACTTGAATATAGGAATTCTGAGTTGCAAGAGTGCTGTAACCAATTAAATATCCTTACTATGTCTATCACTATCATAGTGATCCCCTGAGAAGAAGGGGCCATCAGACTGACTAAGAAGGGGAGAAACAGGCTCCATTGGAAACTGAGCAGGTGAAAATTTTAGCCTTTTTCAATAGTGGAATTGATGTCTGAATAGCTACTATCCTTCAGCCTGGGTAAGATAAAGAGACTATCTAAAAATCAAAAACAAATTGCAGATAACAGAATAGTGTACCTGTCAGATCTCTGGGAAAGGAAAGATTTTAAAACCAAGCAAGAGTTAGAGAAAATTACAAAATGTAAATTCAATGGTTTTGATTATATTAAACTAAAAAGCTTCTGTACAAACAAAAACAATGTAGTCAAAATCAGGAGGGAAA
>NW_025358411.1:0-13353 GCF_016433145.1 Gracilinanus agilis | reverse complement strand
CTGAATTTATCTTAGCGTAGGGTGTGAGATGTTGATCTAAACCTAATTTCTCCCATATTGTTTTCCAAATTTCCCAGAAGTTTTTGTCAAATAGTGGATTCATGTCCCAAAAGTTGGGCTCTCTGGGTTTATCATACACTGTCTTGCTGATGTCATTTACCCCAAATCTATTCCACTGATCCTCCATTCTGTCTCTTAGCCAGTACCATATTGTTTTGATGACTGCTGCTTTATAGTACAGTTTAATATCTGGTACTGCTAGGCCCCCTTCCTTCACATTTTTTTCATTATTTCCCTTGATATTCTTGATCTTTTGTTATTCCAAATAAAATTTGTTATAGTTTTTTCTAATTCAGTAAAGAAATTTTTTGGTAGTTTGATAGGTATGGTGCTAAATAGATAAATTAATCTGGATAGAATGGTCATTTTTATTATGTTAGCTCGTCCTACCCATGAGCAATTAATGGTTTTCCAATTTTTTAGATCTAGTTTTATTTGTTTGGAAAGTGTTTTGTAGTTGTTTTCATATAATTCCTGTGTTTGTTTTGGTAGATAGAGTCTTAAGTATTTTATATTGTCTAGGGTGATTTTAAATGGTGTTTCTCTTTATACCTCTTGCTGCTCTAATGTGGTGGAAATATGTAGAAATGCTGATGATTTATGTGCGCTTATTTTGTATCCTGCAACTCTGCTAAAGTTGTTGATTATTTTTACAAGCTTGTTATTTAGTTCTCTAGGATTTTTTAAGTAGATCATCATATCATCTGCAAAGAGTGATAGCTTAGTTTCCTCATTGCCCATTTTAATACCTTCAATTTCTTTTTCTTCTCTTATTGCCACTGCTAGTGTTTCTAGTACAATGTTAAATAATAGAGGGGATAATGGGCATCCTTGTTTCACTCCTGATCTTATTGGGAAGGCTTCTAATTTATCCCCATTGCATATGATGCTTGTTGATGGTTTTAAGTATATACTGTTTATTATTTTTAGGAAAGATCCTTCTATTCCTATACTTTTCAGTGTTTTCAATAGGAATGGATGCTGTATTTTGTCAAAGGCTTTTTCGGCATCGGTTGAGATAATCATGTGACTTTTGTTTGTTAGATTGTTAATATGGTCAATTATGTGGATGATTTTCATAATTTTCAACTATATTTGCATTCCTGTTATAAATCCCACTTGATCATGATGTATAACCTTCTCAATCACATTCTGGAGTCTCTTTGCCAGTTTTCTATTTAAGATTTTTGCATCTATGTTCATTAGGGAGATTGGTCTGTAGTTTTATTTCTCTCTTTTTGATCTACCTGGCTTTGGAATCAGTACCATATTTGTGTCATGAAAGGAATTTGATAGGACTCTTTCTTTGCTTATTATATCAAATAATTTGTATAGTGTTGGGATTTGTTGCTCTTCGAATGTCTGGTAGAATTCACTTGTGAATCCATCAGGCCCTGGGGATTTTTTCTTAGGGAGTTCTTTGGTGGCTTGTTCAATTTCTTTTTCTGATATGGGATTATTTAGGTATTCTATTTATTCTGCTGTTAATCTAGGCAATTTATATTTTTGTAAATATTCATCCATATCTCCTATATTGTTATATTTATTGCCATATAATTGGGCAAAATAGTTTTTAATGATTGCCTTAATTTCCCCTTCATTAGAGGTGAGGTCTTCCTTTTCATCTTTGATACTGTTAACTTGGTTTACTTCTTTCCTTTTTTTAATTAGATTGACCAGTACTTTGTCTATTTTATCTGTTTTTTCAAAACACCAGCTTCTAGTCTTATTTATTAATTCAATAGTTCTTTTACTTTCTATTTTATTAATTGCTCCCTTGATTTTTAGTATTTCTAATTTAGTTTTCATCTGGGGATTTTTAATTTGCTTGCTTTCTAGTTCTTTAACTTGCATGCCCAATTCAGTAATCTCTGTCCTCCACAATTTGTTAATATATGCACTCAAGGATATCAATTTCCCACTGAGTACTGCCTTGTTTGCATCCCACAGAGTTTGGTAGGATATCTCATCATTGTCATTCTCTTCAATGAAATTGTTGATTGTTTCTATGATTTCTTATTTGACTAACTGGTTTTGGAAAATCATATTATTTAATTTCCAATTAGTTTTTGATTTGCCTGCCCAGGTGTCCTTACTAATTATTATTTTTATTGCATTAGGATCTGAGAAGTTTACATTTATTATTTCTGCTCTTTTGCATTTGTTTGCAATTTTTCTATGCCCTATTACATGGTCAATCTTTGTGAAAGTACCATGTGCAGCTGAAAAGAAGGTGTATTCCTTTTTGTCCCTATTTATTTTTCTCCACATATCAATTAAATGTAATTTTTTCTAGGACTTCATTTACCTCTCTTACCTCTTTCTTATTTATTTTTTGGTTTGATTTATCTAGATCCCAAAGAGGAATATTTAGATCTCCCACTATTATGGTTTTACTATCTATTTCCTTCTTGAGCTCTATCAGTTTCTCCTTTATGAATTTGGATGCTATACCACTTGGTGCATACATATTGAACAGTGTTATTTCCTCATTGTTTATACTGCCTTTAATCAGGATGTAATAACCTTCCCTGTCTTTTTTAATCATATCTATTTTTACTTTGCCTTTGTCAGAAATCATAATAGCCACTCCTGCCTTCTTTTTTCTCATTTGATGCCCAAAAGATTTTGCTCAAGCCCTTAACCTTAAACTTGTGTTTGTCTACCCACCTCATATGTGTTTCTTGTAGACAACATATGGTAGGATTTTGGTTTCTGATCCACTCTGCTATTTGCTTCCATTTTATGAGGGAGTTCATCCCATTCACATTCAGAGTTAAAATTATCAGTTGTGCTTTTGCTGACATTTTTGTATCCTCCCCTAGTTCTATTCCTTCTTCTTACACTAATTCCTTTTAAACCAGTGGTTTGCTTTAAGCCAGTATCACTTGTCCCCTACATTGATTAACTTCCCTTTCTACCCCCTCCCTTATTATTCCCCCATTTTTATTTTTAAAGGCCTAATAAATTCCCTCCCCCTTCTTCTCTCCTCCCTTTTTTGACTTCCCCACTCCCTTGCTTCCCTTGGGTTATCCCTTCTTACTTTCTCAGTA
Source organism: Gracilinanus agilis (assembly GCF_016433145.1). Taxonomy (NCBI): domain Eukaryota; kingdom Metazoa; phylum Chordata; class Mammalia; order Didelphimorphia; family Didelphidae; genus Gracilinanus; species Gracilinanus agilis. The sequence goes on along the minus strand of NW_025358411.1, from coordinate 10,240 downwards.
GGTTTAGATAGAGTTTTATATCCCAATGGATAATATAGCTACTCTTCCCTCTCAGGGTTAATTACACTGAGAGTAAGGTTCAAATATTACCTCTTACTACTCTCTTCCTCTCCTTCCTATAATAGTATTTGTCCCCTCCCCTTCCCATGCCCTCTTTGTGTCTAAGAGAATATCCTGTTTTTCTTATTCATTCAAGTTTCTCTTGGTGTCCCCTACTATTCACCCCCATCTTTCCCACCCCCATATCATCTTGGACTATTTAGTATTCATAAATTTCCCTATGAATTATTTTTCTGATTACTATAATAGTGAATACTATAATAGTGAATAGAGTTCAGTATAGCATTTCTCCACATAGGAATACAAATAATTACATCTTATCGAAGCCCTTAAAGTGACAAATTTAAAAAATATGAGTTTTCTTTCTTTCCCCTTTGTTTCTTATTTACCTTTTCATGTTTCTCTTGATTTTTGTGGTTGGATATCAAACTTTCCATTTAGTCCTGGTCTTTTCTGTGCAAATACTTGGAAATTTTCTATCTTGTCGAAAGCCTATACTTTCCCTTGGAATTATATAGTCAGTTTGATGGGTAGTTGATCCGTGGTTGAAGACCCAGTTCTCTTGCCTTTCTGAATATCATATTCCAAGCCTTGAGGTCTTTTAGCGTGGAGGCTGCCAGATCCTGTGTGATCCTGATTGGTGCTCCTTGATATCTGAATTGTCTCTTTCTGGCTTCTTGTAAAATTTTTTCTTTTACTTGGAAGCTCTTGATTTTGGCTATTATATTCCTGGGGGTTGTCTTTTCAGGGTCTAGTGTAGAGGGTGATCTATGGATCCTTTCAATGTCTATATTGCCCTCTTGTTGTAGAACTTGAGTGAAATTTTGCTGAATAATTTCTTTTAGTATGGAATCCAAATTTCTATTAATTTCTGCTTTTTCAGGAAGACCAATGATTCTCAGATTGTTTCTTCTAGACCGATTTTCTTGGTCTGTCACTTTCTCATTGAGATATTTCATGTTTCCTTCTATTTTTTCAGTCTTTTGACTTTGTTTCATTTTTTCTTGCTGTCTTGAAAGATCATTGGCTTCTAATTGCTCAATTCTAGCCTTTAGTGACTGGTTTTCGGCGATAATCTTTTGGGTTTCCTTTTCAATCTGGTCATTTCTGGTGTTCAATTTGCTTATCAGTTCATTTGATTTCTGAGCCTCACTTTCCAATTGCAAAATTCTGCCTTTTGAACTGTTATTTTCTTGCCTGATTTCCTTTTGAGCTATTTCCTATTTCTCTAGCCAAATCTTTTCCAACTTTCTCGTCATCTCAGATTTGAACTCTTCAAGAGCTTGTGACCAGTTTTCATTATTTTGGGAGGGTCCAGATGTGATTGCTTATTTGTTCTCCTCTTCTGTTTGCTCTGTTGTCTGGATTTTCTCTGTGTAAAAGTTGTTGAGTGTTAAAGATTTCTTCTTCTTGTTGTTAATCTTTCTCTTCTGGACTTTCTGATTCTGTGTTGCCATTTTTAGCCCAGCACCTTCTCAGCTTTATCCTCACACTCAGGGTCTGTCTGTGCTCTTTAGGCTCCTGAGGTCTCAGGTCTGGTTGTTCTCAAGTTCAAGCCTCCTGGTGGTCCCCCTTGCTTGATCCTCTGCTTTAGGCTCCTTTACAAGTCTCAGGGCGCTGCTTCCACAGTCATATACCTGTCTGCACTGGTTCCCCACTCAAGTTTTCAGAGCCTTCTCTCGTGTCTGTGTCCGCCTCCACCCGTGCCTGTGCTCAGTGTCTGAGCTCAAAGTCTGTGTGCGTTCTTTAGTCTTTTGGGTTCTTAAGTCTTACTGCTCTCAGGAGCAGGCCCTGGAGCTGCCAATGACTCAATGGGTGCCCCAAACTTGCTCTACTTCTTTTGCGCTGGCTTCAGCATTGTAGGTGGTGTGTGAGGGGGAGGGGTTGCTCAGTTTGTGATTTAGTGAGAGCTGTTTCACCCCTTTATAGCATGGAAATGCCCCAATTCTATGTACCTTCAAAGCTGCACCCTGTTGTGGTGTCCCTCCGAAGGCAGGATTTGTTTTTATGTCCCCTTGAGGATTCCTGTATGTTTTGGTTGGGAGAATTTAAGCCGCTGCTTTTTACTCTGCCCCCATCTTAAACCGGAAGACCTAAAATTATATTTTTATATGATTTCTTGTACAGAAATCATTATTGCTATTAAAATCATTGGGATTAGAAAGAATCTTAGAAGTCATGGGATTATGGAAGGATCATAGATTTTGGACTGGAATGAATGAATAAAAAAATTAATAAACACTAAGTCCCGAGTACTACATATAAGTGTTGGTATTTGATGGAAAAGCTTCAGGCTACTTAGTCAGTCTATCAACAATCACAAGAAAATACTTTTATCTTCCAGCTTTAGGCATGCAGATATTATCCATCTGTAAACTCTAGAATGCTACTTATAGCTTTATCAGTTTGGGAATCTCTTTGAGCTTATTCCCTCATAGGTCTTCCCTGGGTTGGGGGTGAGTGGTTAGCTGAGGTGGCCCACAGAATACTATCAGGTGGGGGGTCCTGATAAATATCTCCCCCACCATCAATACTCACCCTCATACATATACTAGGCATTGATGATAAAAATACAAAGTTGAGAGAGGCCCTGGATTTCAGGAGCTCACAGTCTAAAAATGTAGACAACATTTACAGGGAATGGTAAACAACGAAGGCTGTTTTGTTTTAGGAAGTCACAAGGATGGTGAATATAGCAATATGGCAGTTGTATCCAGAAGTAATGGTAGTGTTGACCTGATTAGAATTCTCAGAACAAGAAGTAGAAAGTGAGAAGGTGGGTGGGGAGAGGTAATATGCACAGGATCAGGGTAGAAAATGATTGGGTTGAAGAATCATGATTAAATTAAGGCCTTAGAAGTTCATGCAACCCTTTCATTTTATAGGTAAGGAAAGTGAAGTCTCAGGAGGTTATGACTTGTACAACATCACAAATGTAGTAAATATCAGAGTTGAGATTGGATCCCTCTAGTTCTAAATTCAGTGTTCTTTTTACTACTTATATCAACCATGCATCTTCCATATGCCTTTTGAATTTTCTGACATTCATATTCTTACACTTTCAGTTCTCCAAGATTTGTGGCCATATAACTTCATTAAGAGAATGTAGATCTTATGTTACAGAAAGTAACTTGGGGTCATTAAAATTTAATGGAATGAAATGTAAATCTCAAAATGTATTCCAAAATTAGGCACATCTTTAAAATTATCGAGTAGTCTAGAGAGTCAAGGGCTAATTTTGTAGTCAAAAGCAAGATTTCTTTGAATTTTTTAAAAGCAAACTGCTTGGTAATGATTGGCACAGTCTGGGATGGCTAAGTAGGGAGGAGAAAATTAGGTCATATTTTAGACTTTCACATGATTTCTTTAAATAAACATCAAGAAAAACAGTATTATAGTTTGGGAATAACAGAGAGCTGGTCATAGAAATAAGTATAATCAGGACAGAAAAAAGTTGACTTTTCTATTTATTACTGATATTTAGATTAAATAGATTCTGGCAACAGGAAATAAAGTAAGTAGGATTTTTTTTTGTGTGCTTGCACTCAACTTTCTTTTCCTATATGTCAGGTTTAAAAGAGAATGTATAAGAGAATAAGATTAAGCTTTGGAAAGGGCTTAGTAAAGTGTATTAATCATGGAATCACCCAAAGGATCTGAAACAGTGCCATATTGGGGCTCCCAAAATCATCATCACCATTCCCATTCATATTTGTATAGCTCTTCATTGAGAAGTTGGCACTTTCAAGTAAAACAAGAATCCCAAGAGATAATGATGAAGACACATTCCACACATGAGAGAAACCTGGTGTGGTTGGAAATGGAATGTAAAGGTTGAGAAGCAGGTCCAATATGACTAGAATACAGAGAGCATGAAAGAGAAACATATTAAGTAATGATAATTTTGAGCCTAAATATGAAGGACCTTCATTCAAGCCTGAAAAATATGCATTTTATCCTATGGATAATAAAGTATGATTAAGGATTTTGAGGGTTTGTTTTTCATTTTAATAAGAAGTGACATGGTCAGAACTGTAGACAAAATAGTTAATTTTATTCTTGAGGACAACATGATATATAGCCTAGATGAGACTACGAATAGATGGATTCTGAAGTGATTCAATGGCTAACCTGAGTGTTTGTTAATGGTTCAGTGTCAATATGGCAGATATATAATAGGATATCCCAGTGGGATGTTAATATTTTTTATCAACAACTTGGACAAAGAAACAAATCTTATATTCCTACCATTTGAAGATGACACACAAATGTTATTAGAATAACCCATTGGATGACAGTGGTTCTGCAAGTTCTCTTGTTATAACTCATCTGGAGTGTTGTTTTTAGTTATGAGCAACAGAGGGAAAAGAACATCAATGAGTAGGACAGTGAGTGTCTTGAATGATGGTGAAGTATTGAATCAAATTCATAAGAGAATCTTCACCAGGAAGGTGAAGGATATATCATGGTTGGTTTTAGTAAATGGGGATGTTTAGCATAGTGAAGAAGAGTCTCCATGGGGTTAGAATATCTATCCTCAGGCATTTGAAGGTTGAAAAGATAATAGATTTGTTAAGTTTCATTCCAGAGGGCAGAATAAGGAACAATGGATTTAAATTGCAAAGAGGAAAATTCAGGCTTAAAGTCATGAAAATATTTCCTAATAATTTGAGACATCCAAAATGTACTGTCTCTATAGGTAGAAGGCTCCTCTCTTTGAAAGTTTTCAAACAGAGACTACATGACCATTTTTCAGATAAATTAGGGAGAAAGTTTCCTTTTTGTGTATAGATTTGCACTGGATTGAGGCAGAGGTCCCTTCAAATTCTCAAAAACTATGATTTAGTTCTTTGGGAAAATTATTTTGGCAACTCTTCTGGGGAATGGTTTAGAGATGGAAAAAGTCTAGAAAAAGAGAAGATGAATGAGTACAAGTACTTCTCTTACAATGATCCAGTGAGAAACACTATGAAGATTTATTTTTCAAAGGAAGAATGAAAGCTTAGAGAGCTTATATGAGTTGTCCAGGATCATGTATCTCAAAAGCATCAGAGCCAATAATAAGAATAGGTGAATAGATGGTTGGAGTTGGAATTAGAAAGAAATGCATTCAAATACTTCCTTAGAAACTCACTAGTTATGTGATCATGTCAGGTTACTTAACCTGTCTCTTCCTCTGTTTTCTCATTTGTAAATGAAGAAAATGGGCTTCTATCTCATTTTGATGATTTTAAAACATTACATAAATTCTAGCTATCAACACTGTTATCATAGCATCCTCACTATCAAAATTATTATTATCATCATGATCATTGTTTTTATTTGATCCTGGGTTACCTGTACTTAAGTCTACTGCTTCTCTACTGATTGTGACTGGGTAGATCTCAGTGTGAATGGACTTTCTGTGTATCTCCTCAAGTATCTAAAACACCAGGAACATGTTTAAATACGTAGCAGATATCCAACATACAACACACTGATACACACTATATATTTTTTCTATTCAATTGGCTATCAGTTTTTTGCTTCTTTATTTGAACTTTATATAATATTAAAATGTACAGAAGCTAATAGGGAGCAGGCTGTCCCTCTTTTAGCTCTTCCCCTCTGCCAGATGACTTAATAAATTATTTCATTTCTAGGTTTTGTTCTCTGCCACAATGATTAATCAACAGGTCAGATCTTCATCTGAGCCTGGGTGTAGGCCAACTTCAGGATCCCAGGACCCTGCTACGCCAAAAACAGAGAACCCTAAACCCAATACCCATTCCTTGAAGTCCCAGATCAAGGCACTGGCCCATAGTGAGGCCCAGAAGTCTGGAGTGCTTGACCTTTTCAAACCTGCTCTCTCTGATGGAGGATAGTTGGCCAGTAGTCTTTTGTATGCAGTTTTGCTTCTAGTTCCCCCTTATCCCATGAAAAGGGACACTTTCTGCCTTTCAAGTTGCGTTCTGCAAGAGAGCCACCTCACTCAATCTTGCTACTGGTTTTTGACTCCTGTCATTTTGAGGCCTTTTTTTTTCAAGACTTAATTTTTTTTTATTTTTTAGAAAGATTTTCCATGATTACATGAGTCATGTCCTTATTTTCCCCTTCACTCCCACAAACCCCTCCCCCCATAGCCGACATACATTTTCACTGTTTTTAACATGTGTCATCTATCAAGACCAATTTCCATATTATTGATAGTTGCATTGGTGTAGCCGTTTTGAGTCTACATCCCCAATCATGTCCGCATCAACCCATGTGTTCAAGCAATTGTTTTTCTTCTGTCTTTACACTTCTGTAGTTCTTCCTCTGAATGTGGTTAGCATTCTTTTCCATAAGTCCCTTAGAATTGTCCTGGGTCATTGCATTGCTGCTAGTACAGAAGTCCATTACATTCTATTTTACCATAGTGTATCAGTCTCTGTGTACAATGTTTTCTGGCTCTGCTCCTTTCACTCTGCATCAATGCCTGGAAGTCTTTCCAGTTCACATGGAATTCCTCCAGTTTATTATTCCTTTGAGCACAGTAGTATTGCATCACCAGAATAGACTAAAATTTGTTCAGCCATTCCCAATTGAAGGGCATACCCTTGTTTTCCAGGTTTTTGCTACCAAAAAAGCACGGCTATAAATATTTTTGCACAAGTCTTTTTATCTATGATCTATTTGGGGCACAAACCCAGAAATGCAATGGCTGGATTGAAGGGCAGGCATTTTTTTAGGGCTCTGGGCATAATTCCAAATTGCCCTCCAGAATGGTTGGATCAGTTCACAACTCCACCAGCAATGCATTAAAGTCCCAGTTTGGCCACATCCCCTCCAACATTCATTACTCTCCCCTTCTATCATTTTACCCAATCTGCTAGGTGTGAGGTGATACCTCAGATTTGTTTTGATTTGCATTTCTCTAATTATTATAAATTTGAAACACTTTCTCATGTGCTTATTGATAGTTTTGATTTCTTTATTTGAAAATTGCCTATTCATGTCCCTTGCCCATTTATCAATTGGGGAATGGCATGATGTTTTATACAATTTAGTTCCTTGTACATTTGAGTAATTAGACCTCTGTCAGAATTTTTTGTTATAAAGATTTTTTCCCAGTTTGTTGTTTCCCTTCTGATTTTGGTTGCATTGTTTTTGTTTGTACAAAAACATTTTAATTTAATATAATAAAAATTATTTATTTTACATTTTGTAATTTTTTCTAACTCTTGCTTGGTTTTAAAATCTTTCCTTTCCCAGAGATCTGACAAGTATAGTATTCTGTGTTCACTTAATTTGCTTACAGTTTTCTTCTTTATATTCAAGTCAATCACCAATTCTGAATTTATCTTGGTGTGCAGTGTGAGATGTTTATCTAAACCTAATCTCTCCCATACTGTTTTCCCATTTTCCAAGCATTTTTTGTCAAATAGTGGATTTTTGTCCCAAAAGTTGGACTCTTTGGATTTATCATACACTGTCTTGCTGACATCACTTACCCCAAATCAATTCCACAGATCCTCCCTTCTGTCTCTTAGCTAGTACCATATTGTTTTGATGACTGTTGCTTTATAGTATAGTTTAATATCTGCTACTGCTAGGTCACCTTCCTTAACCTTTTTTTTCATTATTTCCCTTGATATTCTTGATCTTTTGTTCTTCCAAATGAACTTTTCTATAGTTTTTTTTTTCTAATTTAGTAAAAAAAAGTTTATTGGTAGTTTGACAGGTATGGCACTAAATAAGTAAATTAATATAGGTAGATTTGTCATTTTTATTATGTTAGCTCATCCTATCCATAAGCAATTAATGTTTTTCCAATTGTTTAAAATCTAGTTTTAATTGTGTGGAGAGTGTTTTGTAGTTGTGCTCATATAATTCCTGTGTCTCTCTCAGCACATAGATTCCTAAGTATTTTATATTTTCTAGGGTGATTTTAAATGGTGTTTCTCATTCTACCTCTTGCTGCTCTAATGTGGTTGAAATATATATAAATGCTGATGATTTATGCGCATTTATTTTGTATCTTCAACTTTCCTAAAGTTGTTGATTATTTCCACTAGCTTTTTAGTGATTCTCTAGGATTCTTTTAAGTAGCCAATAATATCATCTGCAAAGAGTGATAGCTTAGTCTCCTCATTGCCTATTTTGATACCTTCTATTTATTTTTCTTCTCTAATTGCTACTGCAAGTGTTTCTAGTACAAGGTTAAATAATAGACCTGATAATGGGCATCCTTGTTTCATTCCTGATCTTCTTGGGAAGTCTTCTAATTTATCTCCATTGCAGATGATGTTTTTGATGGTTTTAGATATATACCATTTATTATTTTTAGAAAAGGCCCTTCTATTCCTATACTTTATAGTGTTTTCAGTAGGAATGAGTCTTGTATTTTGTCAAAGGCTTTTTTCAGTATCTTTTGACATAATCATGTGATTTTTGTTGGTTTGCTTGTTTATATGGTCAATTATGTGGATGGTTTTCCTAATATTGAACCATCCTTGCATTCCTGGTATAAATCCCACCTGATTATAATGAATAACACTCGAAATCACTTACAGGAGTCTTTTTGTTAGTATTCTTTTTAAAATTTTTGTATTTTAGTTCATTAAGGAGATTAGTCTGTAGTATTCTTTCTCTGGTTTTGATCTACCTGGCTTTGGAATCAGTACCATATTTGTGTCATAAAAAGGAATTTGGTAGAACTCCTTCTTTTCTTATTATGTCAAATAATTTGTATAGAATTTGGATTAGTTGTTCTTTGAATGTTTGATAGAATTCACTTGTGAATCCATCAGGCCCTGGGGATTTTTTCTTAGGGAGTTCTTTGGTGGCAGGTTCAGTTTATTTTTCTGATATGGGATCATTTAAGTATTCTATTTCTTCTGCTGTTAATCTAGGCAATTTATATTTTTGTAAACATTCATCCATATCACCTAGATTGCTATATTTATTGCCACATAATTGGGCAAAATAGTTTTTAATGATTGCCTTAATTTCCTCTTCATTAGATGTGAGGTCTCCTTTTTCATCTTTGATGGTGTTAATTTGGTTTTCTTCTTTCCTTTTTTATTAGATTAACCAGTACTTTATCTATTTTATTTGTTTTTTCAAAGTACCAGCTTCTAGTCTTATTTATTAATTCAATAGTTCTTTTACTTTTACTTTTATTATTTTCTCCTTTCTTTTTTAGGATTTCTAATTTAGTTTTCATCTGGGGATTTTTAATTTCTTCTCTTTCTTGTATTTTAATTTGCATGCCCAATTCATTGACCTCTCCCCTCCCTAATTTGTTAATAATATATGCACTCAAGGATATAAATTTCCCCCTGAGTACTGCTTTGGCTGCATCCCATAGATTTTGGTAAGAAGTCTCATTGTCATTCTGTTTAAGAAAATTATTAGTTATTTCTATGATTTGTTCTTTAACTAATTTTGGAGAGTCATAGTTTTTCATTTCTAATTAATTTTTTATTTATCCCTCCATGTAACCTTTCTAATTATTATTTTATTGCATTATGATCTGAAAAGGTTGCATTTATTATTTCTGTTCTTTTGCACTTGTATGCCATGTTTTTATGTGCTAGTTCATGGTTGATCTTTGTGAGTGTACCATGTGCTGCTGAAAAGAAAGTGTATTCCTTTTTGTCCCTATTTATTTTTCTCCACATATCTATTAACTCTAATTTTTCTAAGGTTTCATTTTTACCTCTTTCTCATTTATTTTTTGGTTTTATTTGTCTAGATCTGATAAATGAAGGTTCAGGTCTCCCAGTAGTATAGTTTTACTATCTATTTTATCTTTGAGCTCCACTAATTTCTCCTTTAGAAATTTGGATGCTATACTATTTGGTGCATACATATTGAGTACTAATATTTCCTCTATACTGTCTTTTATCAGGATGTAATTACCTTCCCTATCTCTTTTAACTAGATATATTTTTACTTTTGTTTTGTCAGATATCATGATTGTGGCTCCTGCCTTCTTTTTCTCAGTTGATGCCCACTAGATTTGCACCAGCTTTTTTCCTTTAGCCTGTGTGTGTCTACTTGCTTCATGTGTGTTTCCTGTAGACAACATATGGTAGGATTTGAGTTTCTAATCCACTCTGCTATTTGTTTCTGTTTTATGGGCAAATTCATTCCAATCACATTCAGAGTTATAATTATCACCTCTGTGTTTCTCATCATTTTGATTTCTTCTCCT
>NW_025358410.1:0-7387 GCF_016433145.1 Gracilinanus agilis | reverse complement strand
AATGAGGACAGAAGGGAGGAAGGAAGGAAGTGAGAAAGGGAGGGAGGAAGGAAAGAAGGGAAGAAGGAAGGAAGAGAAAGCGAGAGGAAGGGAGAGAGGGAGGGAGAGAGGACAGGAGGAAAGGAAAGAGGGAGGGAAAGAGGGAGGTGGAAATAATGAGGGACCAAAACTCATGTGAAGGTGATTACATTCCCCAGAAATTGGCCTAAAATTCTGAGCAGTGAGCACATGCAAGCTTCTTTCTTCTCTCTTCTCTCTCTCTCCACTTCTTCTTTTAATTTCTTTTAAACCCTCTCACTGCTTGACCCTTCTGGTAGAATATGACCATGATAAGTGGGAAAGAGAAGGGCAGGAGAAGGGAGAGGAGGGGAGGCAATCTGAGTGTCAGGTGTTGGGGATGGGGGTGGTGGGGGCATGTCTGGGTGCTGTTTTTGCTCTGATATCATTGTTGAGTTCAACTCCAAGATGCTGTCCCTCTGTTGCTGTGTCCCCATTGCTTTGCCACTCACAAGTGTGTCTAATGACAAGCTGGGAGCAGATGGGCTGGGAAGAAGAGATAAATATGACCCAAGACGATATCATTTGAAGAACAGCTGAATCCAGTCTAATGTTTCACCAGATGGCCAAACTTTTAACCCTTCGTGTATTTTCTGATGATTAGTTGGAATACCACAAATTTTGTGAAAATATATTAGTTGATTAATAATAATAATAATATTATATATGTATGTATGTATATAAATAGATCTTTATTGTATTTTATATATAAATTTTGTATGGAGAGGCTGGTCAGTAGGATGTGTGATGCCTCATGAATTAGAAGTAAAGAGACCTTGACTGAAGCCTCAGTTATGCCAACAACTACCTGCATGACCTCAGGGAAGTCAATGAACATAGACTCAGAGCTGAAAGGAACTTTAGGGGTCATTTGATGTAACCTCCTCTTTTTGCAGATTCGATCAAGTGAATTTCCGGTGACCACATATATAGTAAGTGGCATATCTGGGTTAAATCCCTGTCTCCCCCCCCCCCTCACAAAACAAGCTTCTTTCCACACCACCACCTTCCTGGGTCTCAGTTTCCTCCTCTATAAAAAGAGGATGTTGGTATCTAAAATCTCTTAGGATTCTGTGATTGTTTTTTTATATTATTGATCTAATTTCCACGATGGTCATCAATCCATTCTTGAGGAATGAGGTGGAATGGGAGGGGAGAGTCAGAGAGAGGAATTTCACCATTCAAGCTCTGAAAGGTGGTTTTAGGGACCAAATACCCCTGTGAGTGACTAAGAGGATGTTAAGGACGTGATTTGAAAAGCCTGATGGGCTGGGAGGTGGGGAGAGGGAGTGGAAAGCAGATAGCATGACCCTCATTTTCCACATGAAGAATCTGAGGCATAGGAAAGTTACGTGATTTTCCCACATGGGTCATACTTTAGTGATGACCTTTACCTTAATCCTAAAGGACCCACCCCAGTGATCTGTATGGTTGGGACAAGGACTAAGGACTTGCCTCCCACCTCGGGGGTTCTTTTTGTTCCATCCACTGGAGTCAGCTGTTCCAACTTGCCTATTTTCCTCCCAAGCCAATGGATAACCCAGAGTACCGACAAGATCAGGGCTGTAAAAGGACTGCAATGTTCTGCTCACTGGCCCCATCTATTTACATAGAGCTTAAAAATTGGTCCATGCTCATTATGCAGGAACTGACCGCAACTGAAAGCAGGTATTGTTCGGGCCTTTTAGATATTGCTTAATTACATCTTTTTTGGTCTTCATTCCATTATTAGGCCGTCCCTACCAACACTGGAGGAAGAGGGAGATATTGTAAGCTCTAAGCAGCAATGTGTAGGGAAATATTGAAAAGCAGATTGGGGTTGGGGGGAGGCAAGTCATAAAGGTACCCACAACACCTGTTTACACTTAATCTCCATTTTAAAATTGTTTTACAGGGCATCTGGGTAGCTCAGTGGATGGAGAGTCAGGCCTCAGACACTTCCCAGCTATGTGACCCTGGGCAAGTCACTTGACCCCCATTGCCCACCCTGACCACTCTTCCACCTAGGAGCCAATACACAGAAGTTAAGGGTTTAAAAAAAATGTTTTACCTCATATCTCTTATATCCAGACAATAAACAAAGCAATAAATTGATTTGCCATTTGCTGATTTCTGTAGTGTAACTACTCATGCTGAAAATTTACCCATGAGTACTTGTCACTATCTCTATGTATGAAAAGACACAAAGACATCAAAATAGAGACACACAGAAGGAATTCTGAACTTGTCTTTTTTCCTAGAGACATAGAACATGTATAAATTATCTCATTTGCTTATACTTCTCTGTAGAAAGCTTGCTGGTCTGAGTTAAGCAGAAATTCTTCTATTTTTCTTGCCTCTAAATATTTGGCTTTTTTTTTAAGTAATAGGAATATTTTTTTCTCCTTTCCCCTTCTCATCCTCCACTCCACTGCCTCTAATTTCTTCAAGGGACTTTAACTTTCTAGGTCTCGGTTTCCTCTTCTGTAAAATGAGGATTTGGGGTGAGATGGCTCAATTTAATGAAACATTCAAAAATTATTATTAAATTATCATTATGTATGACATACCTACTGTGTGCTTGGTAGGAAGGATAGAAATTCAGAAGTAGCACAGACCCAGCTTTCAAAGGAGTTTGCTTGGGAGCTAAAGTGGAGGAAGATATGCATATAAATAGCTATGATACAATTGACAAGAAGATAAGTACAAAGAGGAGACCCAGCTCTGGGCTGAGAGCAATCTGAGAAGGGTGAGATCATTTTCACCTGGGGGTGGGGGTGGGAGTTAGAGAATGTTTCTTGTAAGAGATCATAGGAACACAAGATTGGCTTCTGAGAGGGACTCCAGAAGGGGATTTAGTTTGAAACCATTTCACAGGTAAGGGAAAAAAAAAAGAGGACCAGAAAAGTTAAAGACTTGTCCAAAGACATATAGCTAGTATGTAGCAAAGCCAAATTTAAGTCCCAAGTCTTCTGACTCCAGATAGAGAATGACTACCCTAACCCACCCCCAGTGTGATAATAAGGAAGAAAGGGAAATGACCTTGATGGATAGAAGAGTAGTGTGGGAAGTTGAGAATCCATTGTAGGAATAGCAGATTGGGTAAGAAAAAAAAAACAGCACAAAAAACAGGGAAATAGCAGAGGACTGTAAGAGAGCTTGGAAAGAATGCTAGCCAAGTCTGGGTGGAATGTAGAGTTTATGAATGGGGAAAAATAGTCAAAGGTGAGATTGGAAAGTAGCCCGGAATTAGCATCCTGAAAGCAGGTCAACACCTCGTTCAGAAGGAAAATCCTCTCCTTGATTATAAACTGCTTTCTTTCCCCAGCTCCTTCTCTCTCTTCTCTGTAACCAAGTGACTCCCAGTCCCTGTATTTTTGCTAAATCTCTATCTCCCCAGCTCTGGCCAACTTTCCTACCTTCTTGGTGGAGGCAGACTGACTCCCTTAATGATCATCTATTTTAGTCTTGATTTCTTTGGCTTCTTGTTGCTAATCACCAACCCTGGGTCATCCTCCTCCCCACATCTACCTTCCTGTTTTCCTACTGACCTGCTACTTAAACACTGATGGAGAAAGGCTCTTCCCTGAGTCCACTACAAATGTATGTGTTATGATGACAACCTCCTCTGGGCTCTCACTTCTGTCAGGCAATTCTACTCTTCTTCCTGGGTCACTCTCTGCAACATTTGTTTCTTTTCAAGTCTTTAGGCCTACAGTCCCTTCTTGCTGAGAAGCTTCACTCTTATCCACTTAAGAACACTGCTATCCATTTAACTGTCTATTCTTTAGTATTTATTTATTTATGTTTTATTTTAATTAATATAGATTTATTACAATTTATATAAATTTATAAATATATTTATATATTTAAGTGTTTATTCAACACATCATAAGGCCTCTACATCATCCCCTTCTCTCTCTCTCTCTCTCTCTCTCTCTCTCTCTCTCTCTCTCTGAATCTCTCTGAATCTCTCTGAATCTCACTCTCTCTTATTGTCTGTCTCTCTGTCTCTCTGTCTATCACTAATAAACCCTTACAGATTAGTTCCAAGGCAATGGGAGTTAAGTAACTTTCCCCAGGTCACATAGAGAATAAGTATCTTGAGACCAGGTTTGAATGCAGGACCTCTTATTTCCAGGTCTGACTTTCTATCCACTGAGCCACCTAGTTGCACCTCCCATTATCTTCCAATTTACCCCCTAACTCTTTGTCAAAGCTATTTTATAAATTTGTTCTCATAATCTCGTTCCTTTCCATTCCCTCTGAAAAATCCCCCTCCTTGATCATTGCCTTGTCTCAACTTCAGTTTCTCTCTACATACTGGCTTCTTCCTTGACACCTACAGTCACAAGCATCTCCCCCGTCCCCTCAATGACTTCTCTTGACTTTTCTCCTTTTCATGGCAAAGATCCTGGAAAGTGCCAATTATACTGAAAGTCCTCCATTACTCCTCGACTTCATTGCTCATCCCTTATCATCTGTCTTCCAACTCCAGAACTTGACTCCAAACTACTCTCTTCGACAATACCAACTAACTCCAGTTGCCAAATCTACTGGTTTTTTCTCTGTCTATATCTTTCATGACTTCCTGGCAGGATCCCGCACTCTTAGTCATTGATTCCTCTTGGATGTTCTATCATCGTTGGCTTCCATGACTAAGATGGAACCCCAATCTTTACAACTCCTCAATTCTAGACCCCTTTGCTGGATCATCATTAGTCTCCCACTGCTAAGAGTTTGGGTGTCCCTTAGATCTCTGCACTCTTCCCTCTTCCCTTTTCCCTCTATGCCATCTCCTTTGGTAGCCTCTTTAGCTTTCTTGGCTTCAAATCACCCCCTATACAAATGATTGCCAAGTCCAAATAGCCAGTTGTAATTTCTCATCCCACCTTGCAAGCTGATCGATGGACATCCATAATTCTTTAATATTTCTAAATCAACATATCCAAAAGGGAATCGATTGTTGCTTCCCTTAAATCTATCCTTTCCCCACATCCCCTTTTCTGCAAAGGGGGATTCACCACCTCAGTGCTGTCCTTGATTCTTCTATCTCCCTCTTCCCTCCCTCAAATTCTATCAGTTGCCAAGTCTTATTGATTTTATTCCCACAACTCTCATATAAATTTCCTTCTCTCTGCTCCTACTGCCACTCCCTAGGTTTAAATTCCCATCACTTCATGCCCAGGTTATTACTCTAGCTTTATAACTGCTCTTAATTCAAATCCTGTCCTTCTCTAGTACATCCTCCATGGACCTGCCAAATTAATATTACCTGAAAACAAAGAACTAGGTAGGTCAATACCCATCCTTCAAAAATCTTTGATGGCTCCCTATAGACCCCAGGATAAAATATAAACTCCACAACCTAAAATGTAAAGACATCTATCATTTTCTTCTCACCATTCCTTCTAGTTATCCAGTGATATTTCCACTATTCTGGGCTGCTTTCCCTTCTCTGCCAATACATTGAAATTTTACTTCGGAGAGGCTGTATGTCCTCAAGAGGACTACATTCATGCTCAGTGGGAAAGAAGCCCAGATTTTAAATTGGAAGTTGTTACCTCATTTGCATTTCACAAAGCCATAGATCCACAAACATACCTGGGCTTATCTCTAGCAGATCTATCTCTGTATCAATATGAAACACCTTCCCCCATGGCCAATCTCTAATTTCATGTGATTTTTAACATTCAAAAAATGGCAGGGCAAGACTTGAACCCCATTTGTCTCAGTTCCAAGGCCTCCTTTCAGTTGTGGAAACGAGGTTCCAGTAATATCTAAGATTAATATAATGCTTAAGGTTTGCTGAGTTCTTTCCTGATAGTCTTTTTTGATCATCACAACAACTCTATGAGGTAGCTACTACCACAATGCCCATTTTATTGCTGAAGAAACTGAGGCTAAGAGAAATTATATGATTTGTCCAGGATGATAAGTTAATAAGTATCTGAGGCAGGTATTAAACTTATTTCTTCCTGACCCCAAGTTCAGCACCGTAGCTTCTCAAGTTCTCAAGTGACTGTTCATAAATGGCACATGGCTTAAGCAAGAGAATCCTCAACCCAAATAATATCAACACATTACTGTTATTAGTCCTATGTACAACCCAGTGATGAAATAGCTTTTGGCTCAGAGAAGATAATCCAGCCAGTTAATGGACTTTCCCAGACAAGTATCTCTCAGAAAATTGTAGCAGAGTGATGGCCACTTCTGCACGGAGCGATTTTTTTCCAGTAGATTTTTCTCTCCCTCTTCCTTAATGATAATTCTCCTTTTAAAGAGAACTCATTAGTGGAGTAATTATGTCCTCTGCCTCTGTAATCAGAGCCCAATTTTCTAAAAATCTAAAATTGTCTTTCCTAAAAAAATACAAAACCCTCTCATCCACCCCCTTAAGCAGTGCTAGACATTTTCTCCAAGCACAGTTTGTTCTGAACTTGGGGGGCTCACTCTGGGAAGGCTCCAGACCTTGTAAATCTTTGAGGATGTAGATCTGTAGCCAAAGAAACCAGAGTTCTTTTCTGGAGAGGATTCAGAGGATGGAGTATTCAGCAATGGTTTTCTGCAGCTTTTTGTGGCCTTTTCCAACAGGAAGTGAGAGTAATACAGAACTTTGAGAACTGGGTCCCCTGGAAGAGCCACATCCTAAAATGAACCAGTAGACCTGACAAGGAGCCATGGCATTGGCTGGAAGACAGACCTCCAGTGACTGGGAACTGGCTATGTCCAGAAGCAGCACTATCCACTTTAGGATGACTCTGATTATAAATAAAGTTTTCTTTAATGTAGTCTCAATTTCCCTTTTTGTCCTCTGGAACCATGTAGATTGGGTTTACTCAGGACAGCCTTTTAACCACTGAAAACAGCTATTACTTTCTGCTCTCACTCCCCACTAGTCTTCTCTTCTCTTCATTACACATCCCCATCCTCATTTATCATGAACTTAAGGTCTTTCACCATGCTTGAGAGTATCCAGAGAAGGGTAATGCCCTTCCTAAAGTAAAGTTCTCATAATGAAGGCCAATACTCTGGATATGATCTAGTCACAGCAAAAAATGACAGGTTATCACCTCCTGAGGCAAAAGGACCTTCTGCTTCTGGGCATTATTCATACAATCAAGCTTTATAGGCTGCCATTTCACATTGCTGACTCATTTTGAGTCTTCAGCTCACTAAGACCCCCAGATCTTTTTCAGACAAGCTGTTATCTACTCTACTTCCTTCATCTCATATGTGAGGAGCTAATGTTTTTGGGGAGGGGGTAACTCCAAGTATTAAGCTTTATGATGACTTCCATTAAATTTCCAGCTATATAATTGATTTCACTGTACCATGAAGGCAACCAAAG
>NW_025358409.1:0-3407 GCF_016433145.1 Gracilinanus agilis | reverse complement strand
CTCAAAGGGCTTTAAAAGACTGCCTGCCCTTTGATCCAGCCATACCAGTTTATACCCCAAAGAGACAATAAGGAAAAATACTTGGACAAAAATATTTATGGCCATGATTTTTGTGGTGGCAAAAAATTGGAAAACAAGGGGATGCCCTTCAATTGGGGAATGGCTGAACAAATTGTAGTTTCTGCTGGTGATGGAATACTATTGTGCTCAAAGGACTAATGAACTGGAGGAATGCCATGTGAACCGGAAAGACCTCCAGGAATTGATGCAGATTGAAAGGAGTAGAACCAGGAGAACGTTGTACACAGAGACTGATACACTGTGGTACAATTGAATGTAATGGACTCCTCTACTAGCAGCAATGCAATGATCCAAGACAATTCTGAGGAACTTATGAGAAAGAAAACTATCCACATTTAGAGGAAGAACTGTGGGAGTAGAAACACAGAGGAAAAACAACTGCTTGATCACATGGATTGGTGGGGATATGATTGGGGATATTGACTCTAAGTGATCACCCTAGTGCAAATATCAATAATATGGAAATAGGTCTTGATCAATGACACACATAAAACCCAGTAGAATTGCATGTTGACTACGGGAGGGGAGGGAAAAATATGAGTCTTGTAACCATAGAAAAATAGTCTAAATTAATTAGTTTAAATTTAAAAAAAATACGAGGTGCTGTGTGACCCTGGGAAAGTCACTTGACCCCCATCACCCACCTTTACCACTCTTCCACCAAGGAGGCAATACACAGAATTTAAGGGTTATTAAAAAAAAGGGGGGGGGAAGAAAAGAAAAATACGAGGCGATAGAAAAAAAAAGAAGAAAAAGAAGATTGGGCAAAATCTACACTGAGCTCGATGTTGAGAATTTGCCTTTAGGTAAATTCTTTTCTCTAAAAAGGAGAGTGTTCCCCAAAAGTTTAGTGACTGGAAGTTAACTATATCCTAGTGCATTTGTTTGTTACTGTAGCATATCCAGAAAAATGCAGGTCATATCTCGTCCAATTCCCTCATCTTGCAGATGAAGTAATTAAGGAACAGAAATGCTAGGTATTACGAGGACTTCTCAATATTTTTGTAGGACAGTAAAAGCTTCAGATCATTTGGAAATGAGCGCTATTGATACCCTGAATGCTTTTTCCCAGGGTATCTAATTAGAAAGGAATGTTATTACCCAATTAGTTGAGCACTTTTATTTTCTTAATGAGGAAACTGGGGGACCAAGGAAATTGTGTAAATTACCCCTAGTCACAGAGCTGACAGAACTGGGATTCAAGCTTAGGTACCCCGACTCCCCCTTTGGGGATCCTCTCATCCCCTAATAACCTTAGAATAGTTGATGGACTGAGGAGATCTTCATTGAGTACTGCCCTCATTTTTTTTTAAACCCTTATACTTCGGTGTATTTTCTCATAGGTGGAAGATTGGTAAGGGTGGGCAATGGGGGTCAAGTGACTTGCCCAGGGTCACACAGCTGGGAAGTGGCTGAGGTCGGATTTGAACCTAGGACCTCCTGTCTCTAGGCCTGACTCTCACTCCACTGAGCTACACAGCTGCCCCCTGCCCTCATTTTTTAAAAAATCATCAGACCATAAGATTGATTCTTCCAGTAGAATGTGAGATCACTGAGGACTGAGAAGAACTGTTTCATTTTTTTCCTTTGTCTCCCCAATGCCCAGATTGGAACATAGTAGGCACTTAATAAATCCATATTGAATTGGGCCACTTCCTAGATTGCCCTGGCAATCTCTGAAGGCAATCATTGCAGGAAAAAAATAAGTGCTACTTTCTAAAGATATTGATTCCTTGGCTAGGCGGAAATCAAACATTTGTCTTTAATAAGGCATGTTAGAGACAGCCATCATATCAGGGCATCTGAAGCATTAACAGCTGTAATCATGTAAGACAAGGTAGTTTTGGAGAACCCTCCCTCTTGAGAATTCCTAAGGACTTTACAAACATGACCCTATTAATCCTCTCAATACCCTGATGAGATAGGTAGTTGAAGGTTATTATTGTTCTCATTTTCAATATGGAAAAAACTGAAGCAGGAAGAGATTAAGCAATTAGTCCCAGGTCAAAGAGGGATCCAGTGGCAGGCCTGGGAACTGAGCAAATTCTCCTCATAATCAAATCTCTTATGAGCCTTGGCACTCTCACTTCCAACTGGAGAGTACGAAGCCTCAGTTTTCACTGCGAACTTTTTAACAGCCTGTTTCTGTTGCTGTACCTTGTACTGTGCATCTGCACTTGGCTTCCTCAATATATCTCTCCGGGGGAGGGGGCTGCAGAAATGAGTTCTACAGCATTTGTGGCACTCTTTTAACCTAGGTTTACTTGAAGTGATCTTAACTGGGTAAGGAGGTTCTTTTAATTGCCTTTTAATTGCCTTGGAATTAGAGGCAGTGCATGGAAGTTATACAGTACATCTAAGAGCTCTAGAAGGGGTGATAGGGTTAGCTAGACAGACAGGGCAGATGGAATATTCATTAAACACTTACTGTGTGCCAGGCTCTGTTCTAAGTGCAGGGAGGTGGGGAATAGAAGCAAGTAACGCAGTCCCTGCTATCACGAAGCCTATATTCTTATAGAATGAGAAAACACATAAAGAAAAACTAGAAAAGGGGTATAAAGTGTAGATATATGAGCATTTGGGGGGAGTCCTGGCTCCTGGCTCACCTCTCAGAGCTGGTGGTCCCAAGATCATCATCTAAGATTCCAGGGAAGGACTTGGAAGATGGAGATTATGGCCTGAATGGGTGATTTCAGATCATGAGTAGAGCCAGGAAACAGGGTCACAGCAACTCTGACCATAGTTGACCATTGATGTCTTAGAAGGATAAAGGTGTATCTTCTTCATTTAGCTTGTCAGCATTGAGATGGTCCCCTAAGGAGATCAAGAAGGCAAGCTTCCATTGCCAAATGGGGAGGGACCCTCATGATTGAACACCACAGACCCCAAATAGTCATGCCCACAAAGGGATAGCATGACCCTTTCTTTCTTGCTTCCCTCTCTCTGCTCTAATGGAGAGCTCGAATGTTCAAAAGAGATCTATTTTTGCTGTCTTTCTCTCTCGTCTCTTTCTGTTAGGAGTTGAAAAGGCCATGTGCTCTGGGGACAAGGTAGGTCCTGATAGGCTGATGACAGTTATTGATTGTATTATACGCTAATCTTCATTGAAAGAAAAATTGTGTAATTTCTATTTTCAGGGTTATTGCTAAAGATTTCATTTTCATTCCTGAGAGGAACCCCTCATAGCTCCTTTAGTAAATATTGAGGATCTCCATCAAATATTCAATGTAGCTATCTTGAGCTAAATAGTTCAGTTATTTTTCTGATATTTAGATTTGTATCCCAGTCATGAACAAGGCTTGAAATGATTCCAAGTCTTCTGATGA
>NW_025358408.1:0-7274 GCF_016433145.1 Gracilinanus agilis | reverse complement strand
AAAAAAATAGCATTGCCAATGGTTTCATGGGTAGAAGAGTAGGATCTACCAATATAAGAAATTAGATAAGGATAAACATATAAATTCCAAAAAAATATGAACAAGTCAAAGGGTTAAAAAAGTAAATTAATTCTCTCTACCAAATGCAGTAATTGAGCTTATCACACTAACAACTGACATTTGCACAATGCTTTAAAGTATGCAAAGCATCCTTCCAATGACTTCCAATATTTCCATTTTACTGATGAGGAAACTGAGGCTCAGATATTAAGTGATTTAATAACAACCACATAGCTAATTAGTACCTCAGGTATGTTTTGAATCCAGGTTTTGGCTCCTTTCCTAAATCTCTATTTACAATAGACATTCATCTTTTAATTAACATTGACTTAAATCGGACTGCTTAATTTTTTTGTTGTTAATTTCATAACTTCATTTTCCCTTAATTACATGTAAAAACAATTTTAACATTTAATGTTTATTTTTTAAAATTCTGAGTCCCAAGCTCTCTCCCTCCCTCCTTCCTCTCCATACTCCCAGAGCTGACGAGTAATCAGATATAGATTTTACATGTGCAATCATGCAAACATTTTTCTCTTATTAGTCTTTTTGTGGAAAAAAACTCAAAAAATTGAAGAAAGTGAAATATAAGTATGCTTATATTTCTGGTTTCAGGTTTCATCAGTTCTTTTTTTTTTATGGGTTCTTCGGAATTGTCTTGGATCATTGTATTACTGATAATAGCTAAGTTATGTACAGTTGTTCATCATAAAATATTGCTGTTACTATGCACAATATTTGTCTGGTTCTGCTCACTTCACTCTCCATCAGTTCATGTAAGTCTTTCTAGGCTTTTACTAAATCATTCTGATCACCATTTCTGATAGCACCATTCTTCTTCTTTTTTTTTTTACTGTAAACTCTATTTTTTTTAGAAATAATTTTTCCCATATTCTTACATAATTCATGTTCTTACTCTCCCCCACCCTGGCCCTCCTCCCCCCACCCCCTATAGGTGATGCACATTTCCACTGGTTTCTTCATGTGTCATTGATCAAGACCTATTTCCATATTCTTGATAGTTGCACTGGGGTAGTCGTTTCAAGTCTACATCCCAAATCATGTCCACATCAACTCATGTTCAAGCAGTTGTTTTTCTTCTGTGTTTCCACTCTTGTAGTTTTTCCTCTAAATGTGGGTAGCATTCTTTTCCATAAATCCCTCAGAAATGTCCTGGGACATAGCATTGCTGCTAGTACAGAAGTCCGTTACATTTAATTTTACGACAGTGTATCAGTCTCTGTGTACAATGTTCTCCTGAGTCTGCTCCTTTCACTCAGCATCAATTAATGGAGGTCATTCCAGTTCACATGAAATTTCTCCAGTTCATTATTCCTTTGAGCACAATAGTATTCTATCACCAACAGATGCCACAATTTTTTCAGCCATTTCCCAATTGGCAGGCATACCCTCATTTTCCAATTTTTTGCTGCCACAAAGAGTGCAGCTATAAATATTTTCGTGCATGTCCTTTTCCATATGATCTCTTTGGGGGTACAAACCCAGAAATGTTATTCCTGGATCAAAGGGCAGGCAGTCTTTTAGCACTCTTTGGGCAGAGTTACGAATTGCTATCCAGAATGATTGAATCAATTTACAACTCCACCAGCAGTGCATTAATATCCCAATTTTGCCCCATCCCCTCCAACATCATTACTCTCCTCTGCTGTCATTTTATTTTATTTTTTTCCTCTGATGTCATTTTAGCCAATCTGGTGGTGTGAGGTGATACCTCAGAGTTGTTTTGATTTGCATTCCTCTAATTATTAGAGATTTAGAACACTTTCTCATGTGCTTATTGATAATTTTGATTTCTTTATCTGAAAATTGCCTGTTTATATCCCTTGCACATATATCGATTGGGGAATGGCTTAATTTTTTTCTACAATTGACTTATCTCCTTTTATATTTGAGTAACTAGACCTCCGTTAGAATTTTTTGTTATGAAGATTTTTTCCCAGTTTGTTGCTTCCCTTCTAATTTTGGTTACATTGTTTTTGTTTGTATGAAAACTTTTTAACTTAATGTAATCAAAATTATTTATTTTACATTTTGTAATTTTTTTCTAACTCTTGCTTGGTTTTAAAATATTTTCTTCCCCAGAGATCTGAAAAGTATACTATTCTGTATTCACCTGATTTACTTATAGTTTCCTTCTTTATATTCAAGTCATTCACCCATTCTGAATTTGTCTTGGTGTAGGGTGTGAGATGTTGATCTAAACATAATCTCTCCCATATTGTTTTCCAATTTTCCCAAATATTGGATTTTTGTCACAAAAGATTGGCTCTTTGGGTTTATCATAGACTGTCTTGCTGATGTCACTTACCTCAAGTCTATTCCACTCATCAACCTTTCTGTCTCTTAGTCAGTACCATATTGTTTTGATGACCACTGCTTTATAGTACAGTTTAATATCTGGTACTGCTAGGCTACCTTCCTTCACATTTTTTTATTATTTCCCTTGATATTCTTGATCTTTTGTTCTTCCAAATGAACTTTGTTATAGTTTTTTTTCTAATTTAGTAAAAAAGTTTCTTAGTACTTTGATTAGTATGGCACTAAATAAGTAAATTAATTTAGGTAGAATGGTCATTTTTATTATGTTAGCTCATCCTACCCATTGTTATAAAGAAAAATAGATATGTTGTGGGAAGGAAGTAAGGGATAGGATAAAGGAAGAATAGAGGGGATAGATATTTATAAGGTAAGGGATGAATGTGGAATATAGGAAGGGGCTGCTCAGACAGGCTAATCACTGAGGCTAGAGTCAGAGAATTGATACTTGGAGGAAATAGGCTGGGTCCTTCAGGCAGGGGCTATCTCTGTGATACCAGAAAAATTGGGTCAGCCAGAAATGTTGTAAGTCTGGCTGAAGGAATTTGTTGTTAATTTCTAAGGTTCCTTGAGGGAGGAGACAAGAGGCTCCTCCCTGCCAGTCAAACTAATATCTACAGGAAGTCTCTGCTGGCTACTTCCTGCCAAAATGGATGCCCAGGTTTGCCCTCAAGAAACAAAAGTAAAGTTATTCCTTCCCTCTTTAGCCTTTGCCCTAATATCAAGTATAATGATTTATCAGAGGCTTTTGTGGAGATATCAAAGGGGATTTATTAATGTCAGGGAAAAGAAGAGGGAAAAAGTGTTTGAGGGTTTTGTAACTGCTGCTAGGGAGAAAGCCGGTGTTGGGGGAAGGGACACAGGAGAGGGTCAGACTGAGAGAGTAGGCCTCTCTCAGTCAGGGAAGGTTTCACTGCCCTGAGATAAAAGTATTTTATCAGATCACTAGATAAGGGGATGGCTAGATTTAGTTAGTCCTTCCTGTCTACAGAAGCTAAAACCATGATGTCTAACCACCAAACCACCCTTTCTCCCAGGGCCCAATGTGGTAATCCAGGGAAAATAGCAGGATGTAATGGAGAGTTCAGGGAGAGATCTAAGAAAGAACAGATCAGGTCCCAAAATGCCCCAAAGGCAAATGGCTTTTCAGTTGGAACTTCAGGGCTGTTCATAGCCTAGCTCTAATAGTTTTCCAGGGATCCCAGCCCCCAAGCTGGTTTAACATTCTAAACCTTTCTAACTGACAAATTGTTACAGTTAATTTGCAAAAACAAGGGCTTTTGCTGCCACCCTGCATTACACCATGAGCAATCAATGTTTTTCCAATTGTTAGATCTAATTTTAATTGTTTGGAGAGGGTTTCATAGTTATGTTCATATAATTCCTGTGTTTGTTTTGGTAGATAGATTCCCAAATATTTCATATTGTCTAGGGTGATTTTAAGTGGTATTTCTCTTTCTAACTCTTGCTGCTGAGATGTGTTGGAAATATATAGCAATGCTGATGATTTATGTGCATTTATTTTGTATCCTGCCACTTTGCTAAAGTTGTTGATTATTTCCTCTAGCTTTTTAGTTGATTCTCTAGGAATTTTTAAGTATACCATCATATCATCTGCAAAGAGTGATAGCTTAGTCTCATCATTGCCTATTTTAATACCTTCAACTTTTTTTCTTTTTTAATTGCTACAGCTAGTGTTTCTAGTACAATGTTAAATAATAGAGGTGATAAGGGGCATTCTTGACAATTTGTGTAGTTTGGAATAATACATTGCTTTGGCCTTCCTCCTTGGTTAATGACAGGAAATAAACAAATTGTATTGTTATTGATTATTACATTAAGTAAATATCAGCAAAGGTATTGCTATTGATTTTTAGAATAAATAAATGTGGGGGAATGGTATAGCTATTGATTATCTTGTTAAAGAAATGTGGGAGGATACAAAAATATTTTTCCCCTCTAAAATGATTTAGGTTTTTGAATGTGAATTCTGCAATGGACTGGGATGAAGGATGACTTTACAAAGAAATTAATGGCAAAATAAAGGTTGCTCTTAATCGGAGTTACATTAAAAAAGAAAGTAATTAGGGACCCAGAGAAATCCGAATCTAAACCAGCCATGAAGTTGTCAGTTATAAAGACCCATAGGATCCATCAAAAATCAAATGTTCAGTGTAGCCCCTTTTAAGATGAGTGGCCAATTAAAGTTACAATTGCAAAGAGCTATAAAGTTTAATTATGTGTAAAAATTTAAGAAAGATTATCTATAATTAAAAGAGCATAATGGAATATTTCTGATGTTGGGCTTTGGTTGGGAAATGGCCTTCCATCTTTAGAGAAAGTGCTAATCTGCATTAGTGGAAGGAGTTTCCTCACTTGGGAGTTCTCCTCCTCAAAATCAATAAAATCACAGTTGTAAAATAGTACTTGTTGATTGACTGAATAGGATTCCTGTAGGAAATGACACCAGAGCCTTGAAGGAAGCTTCTAAGAGGTAAAGAAAGAATAAATCTCCTGGTCTTCAAAAAATGAAAGAAATTTATCAAACAAGTTGATGAAGTCACCTTGAATTGCTAGTAAAACTATAGACTATCTTTTTAAGGAGACTGTGAAAAGAAAGGGAAGGAGTGAATATTAACAACTATGAAAATTAAATTGATTTACTTTATCAATAGCCTTATGAGACTAGTTGAGAAAGAGAATGTGGACATGGTGATTTTGGTTTTCAGTTGGCTATATGAATAAAAACCTAGGTTTTCCCTTGAAGATGAAAAAATGGAAGCAAATTTCTGTTATTTAAAAAATAAGTTATTTAAGCACTGATTGATATTATAGATTTCTTAGTATATTATGTAAAATGTATGTTTTTTAAGTTTTTGTAATGACAAATAACAAGAAATAATACCACATGAGACAATACCTGATGTGAAATGTAGGGCATAAAAATATAATTGCGTCATTTGCTAAGGTGCATAATCAAGATTAAAAAATACTTATACATTCACCTTGGGAAACAAAATCCCTTGGAATGGAAGTACAATGAATTAACTTTTGGTTACTCATCTCATTTTAGACTTTAGTAATTAACAATGACGGTCAAATACACATGTTAACTATTGGTAAATATTTCAGGGAACTATACAAAAGTTATATTGTTTAGTGGAGTAGCTGTCAAATCAGGGGACCTGAATTCAAAACCTGTCTCTGTCACTTATGACATTGGGCAAATTAAGGCAAATCTAATTTCCTTGACTCACTTTTTATCTAAAATGGGATATCTTTTAGCTCTAAATCCATGTCCTTATGGAAATCACTTTATATTGTTTTCAATATAATTTTATTTTTTGTTAAATATTTACAAATTACATATAAACATTTTTATAATTATTTTTTGAGTTCCTAATCTTTCCCTGCCTCTCTATCCTCCCCTCCTTGAGTAGAGAAACAAATTTATATCAATTATACCTGTGAAATAATTAAAAACATATTTCCCTATTAGCTGTGATGTGAAGGAAAAAATTCAACTAATATTTTTTAGTTTAAACTATAATTTAAAATATGCTGACACCTTGGAATAGTCAGTGACTTTCCATTGGAGTGATGGAAGTTGAGAGAGAGAGAGAGAGAGAGAGAGAGAGAGAGAGAGAGAGAGAGAGAGAGAGAGAATAGCTGAGACTTGGAGAAGATGAGGAGAGGGAACTGAGGAGAAGGAACTGAGTGAATACACATGAGGTTCAGGACTTGGAAGTTCATTGTCAGAAGGAAAGCAATAAGAGCCACTCAGAGTCCTTTAGCTCTCTCAGTGCGTTGATGGATGGGCTAATTAGACACTTAACACCTGAACACCTGAACTCTAACAGCTGACTGAAACAGGAAGGGCTGGTTAGAGGGAGGAAAAGTTGCTTGGGGCAGGTGGTAAGGGGGCTAAGGAAAAATCACCCAATGTTTAGAGAAGGTACTAATAACAGTTACAAATTATGTGAATAAAAATATGTTTTAAAATAAATTATAAAAGACATTTTTATAATGTCATATGCCGTATCTGACTATTGGTGAACACATTTGGTGTTTTCTTGACAATGATGCTGGAGTGGTTTACCATTTCTTTCTTCAGCTAATTTTACATGAAGAAACTAAGACAAACAGGATGACTTGCTCCGGTTATAGCTAGTGGGTATCTGAAACTGAATTTGAATTCAGGAAGGTAAATCTTCCTGGCTCCAGACACAGTATTCTATCCAGTGTGTCACCTAGCTGGCACTAGTGACTAAATTAAATGGGATGCTTTGTTTTCTGAGTTTTCCAGTTGTAAGAGAAATCTAACCTCTCTTCTAATACCAGCTAAAGGAAGAAATATGACACTATCTGAATGTAGTAGCAGAGAACCTTGGACTAGGAGGAAAGAGAATCTTGACTGGACATGGGCAAGTCATGTAATTTTCTTGGTCATAATACCAGGGAATAAGAACAAGCTCTGTCTCCAACTGTGGAAACACAGTGAAAGTTATTTATTTTTTCTGAGCCTCACTTTCATTATTTGCAAAATGAAAGAATTAAACTAAGTCATGGATTCTTAAGCTGGAGCCAGTGAATAATTTTAAAAGACAGTTATGTGGATAGAACACTCAACCTAGATTAAGGATCTCCTGAGTTCAAATCCAGATTTAGGCACTTACTAGTTGTGTGATCCTGAGAAAGTTAACTTATCCTACCTCAGTTCTTTCACCTGAAAAATGGGTTATTAGTTCACCTATTTCTGAGAGTTATCATGAGGACAAATTGAAACATTTGTAAAGAACTTTGCAAAATTGTAAAGCTATGTAAATGAGAATAATTATTCCTATAGAAGAGTACTCTCTCTCTCTCTCTCTCTCTCT
>NW_025358407.1:0-1205 GCF_016433145.1 Gracilinanus agilis | reverse complement strand
AAGAAACAATAAATGATCCAGGACAGTTCTGAAGGACTTAGAACAAAGAATGCCATCCACTTCCAGAGAAAGAACTATTGGGATCAAAAGGCAGATCAGCGCATAATGATTTTTACTTTAGTTTATTTGTGTTTTTATTTGGAGGTCTGGGTTTTATATAAGTATTCTCTTATAACAATGACCAATATGGAAATATGTTTTGCATGATCATACATTGTATAACCCGGATCAAATTGCTTACCATTGTGAGGGGGGGAAAGGGGTTCTAGGACCAAGCTGCTAAATTTCAAACAGCTGTGTGATATTTATTCTAAGGTAAAAGTAAAAAAAAATGTTGAACTTAGCTCTTCAGCTATATTGAGTTGAGGTTACAGAGTGAAAGAAGAGGCAAGAAAATATCAGAAGATTGAGGGTAAAGGCACAACCTAAGTGGTCAACCAAAAATGTAAGGGAGCAAAAGGGGTTTTATGGGTTCAATATATTAAAAGATGGTCGCCAGAGGATTGGACTATTATTAATCCTCAATTAAGAATACTCTCAAGTCAAAATTGACTTTTATGGAAAATGTATTTACAATTAGGAAGGTTGAAGGTAGGGAAATTGAGAGAGAGAAACTCTGATCCCTGCCCAGACCAGGTAAGAATTTAGAGGCCCCAGCAGAGGGGCACAAAGGTTAATTAAACAAGGCTTCTAGCCACAAGGCCTTTTACAATTAGAGAGGCAAGAGAGGCCTCCCCTGGGGCTAGACCCTCCAGAAACACCATGGGAAGAGAGAGAGAGTCAGCCTAACTTAGCCACATGACAATTCAGAGGGAAGCAGTCAGAGGTCCCACCAGAGTCTCAGCATTCCAAAATTCCTCCATGAACCAGAAGAGGTCCTCACCAGATGCTGTCTTCCACCCAAGACCTCTCACTCACTCAACTCTCTCTTTTTAAAGGGGTCATTTATGCATCATTTCCTGTACCTCCCTCCTAATTTGCATGTCCAGTCACAATAGATGATTCTCATAGTACTGCCTAAGGGGCAGGTTAGTTGATTCTGATTCATCACCCACTCCCAGACCTCCCAAAATTGGAGGTTCTCTCACCTTTGGTGATTAAATCTAAAGATGGGCAGTGTAGTTACAGACTATATATTCTGTATTTATTTATTTGTGAACTTGTAACAATAGATTAAAAGTCCTCTGAGGGCAAGGTTTGTGTCT
>NW_025358406.1:0-5947 GCF_016433145.1 Gracilinanus agilis | reverse complement strand
GGGGGAGGGCGAGTGGTGAAGGGGAATGTAGGAGCATGAATCATGTAACCATGTTACGTTTACTAAAAATGAATATTAATAAAAGTTTTAAAAAATTTTATTTATATTTATATTTTTAAAAGGCTAGTTGATCAGATGTGGAATACTTTCATGGGGAAGTCATGCATTGGGCAGGTTAGATCATATGCCCTGAATGATCACTTACAATTGTCAGATTATATGAATTGGTGAATGTCATTTAGAATTAGTGTTTCATCTTTTTTCCTTATACTTGGATTTCTGGTTGACATATTTCAAATTGCTGTATTTTGTATAAAAGAAACATATTTTGTGCTATATCACTGTCATTAAGGAATTGATACGAAATGGAACCACTTACATGATATAGTATTGATACACAGGAGTCCAAAAGATTGTAAACTGGGGCTCTCAAGTGATACTAATATCATGGTTTAAAAAAATCTTTAATAACTAATTCAAAGCTTGTTTAATAAAATCCTTTTGGGAAATCTGAGCAAGTCAACAACTATGTTACAATCTGATGAATAACAGAAGATCATTTCTTTTTTCTTCAATTCATATCTTTCCTAGTTAAGTTACTTTAAAAATTTCATTCTGAGGAGGTAAGGTGGTGGAGAATGTGCAAGGACTCATTTATTTTCTACCAGATTATACTCCAAAAAGTTATGATATAACTACTCAACATGAATTTGGGAGCAGTATAACTCACAAAAGACAAGATGAAGTAAAATTTTCAGCCCAAAACCACTTAGAAGGCCAGTTTAAAGAATCTAGTGCACTGGGGTGTAGGTGGATAGCAAGATTCAGGAGCAGGCCCCACTGAGGCAAAAGGCCTTCGGTGTAGTTGAAGTATCAACAAAGGCTTCCAGAACACTTATTTACAGATGGTAAGTGGCTATGGACAACTACTAAGATGAAGAATACAGGGGTCCCTTTGCTGGATCTAAATGCAAAACTCTTGTCATATTACCCTTACACAGAATCAGGTCATAGTCCTGGAATACAGTCACAGGGTGAAACAAAGCACCATCATCCACAAGTACTTGCAGCCACAGGGGAATAGAGCACCTGGTCCCAGTTCCAAGTGGTAAGAGAGTTCTTGCTGTACTCATACACTAGAACACAGGCCAGAATTATATTAAACACATCTCTCCTTACATCATACAATCTTTGGAGATTGGAAAGCAGATAGATTCCTAGTCCCATCTCTGATGGCAGATACCTGAAGAAACAATACTCCCTTCACCAGAGTTACAGAGGCCAACTTTAACACTGTTTTTAATTAAAAAAATGAAAAAATCAGGAATGTTAGCAAACAAAAACAACAACAACAACAACAACAACAACAACAACAAAAGACTCAACAAAGTAAGTTATTTGGATGACAGGGCACATGGAAACTCAGAAGAAGCCAACTAGGTCAATACTGATGCATCCAAAGACTCCATGAAAAATATAAACTGCTTTCAAGATCAAAAAAGCATTAAAGGAAAAACTCATAAAAGATTTTAGTAATCAAAAGGAGAGATAGATGATAAATGAGGAAAGCAAATGGTAGTGATGCATGAAAATAATGAAAAAATAAACATTTTGGTAAAAGATTCATAAAAAGTACTCAAGAAATTAACATTTTAAAAAAGAGAAGAAGTAAACTGGTAAAAGAGGCACAAAAAATCCAAAGACTACAAGAACATTTTAAAAAACAGAATTGGATAAATGGGAAAAAAAAGATATACAAAATGAACTGAAGAGAAAATTTCTTAAAATACAGAATTGGCCCTTTGGAAAAAGAGGAACAAAAATTCACTGAGAAAAAGAAAATTTTACAAAGTAGAATCGGCAAATGGAGAAGGAGGTAGGAGGTACAATATCTTATTGATAAAAAAATCATGCTTTCAAAATTAGAATAGGGCATGAGACATCAATAAACAACCAAACAAAATCAAAAGAATGAAAAAAATACCAGCTTCTAGTCTTATTTATTAATTCAATTCTTTTACCTTCAATTTTGTTAATTTCTTCTTTCATTTCTAGTATTTCTAACTAGTTTACATCTGGGATTTTTAATTTGTTCATTTTCTAGTTTTTTAAAATGCATGCCCAATTCATTAATCTCTGCCCTCTGTAATTTGTTAATATATACACTCAGTGATAAAAAATTTCCCCTTAGAATTGCTTTGGCTGCATCCCATAGGTTTGGTAATAAGTTTCATTATTTTCATTGTCTTCAATGAAATTATTAATTGCTTCTATGATTTGTTCTTTCACTAACTTATTTTGGAGAATCATATTATTTAATTTCCAATTAGTTTTTGTTTGCCTCTCCATGCATTCTTACTAATTCCTATTTTTATTGCAGTATGGTCTGATAAGGTTGCATTTATTATTTCTGATTTTTTGCATTTGTTTGCCATGTTTCTGTGCCCTAAAACATGGTCTATCTTGATGAATGTTCCATGTGCTGCTGAAAGGAAGGTGTATTCCTTTTTGTCACTATTTATTTTTCTCCATATATCTATGAACTATAATTTTTCTAGGATTTCATTTACCTCTCTTATTTCTTATTTATTTTTTGGGTTTGATTTATCTAGATCTGATAGGGGAAGGTTGAGGTCACTCACTAGTATAGTTTTGCTATCCATTTCGTCCTTGAGCTCCACTAGTTTCTCCTTTAGAAATTTGGATGCTATACTGTTTAGTACATACATGTTGAATACTAATATTTCT
Source organism: Gracilinanus agilis (assembly GCF_016433145.1). Classification (NCBI taxonomy): domain Eukaryota; kingdom Metazoa; phylum Chordata; class Mammalia; order Didelphimorphia; family Didelphidae; genus Gracilinanus; species Gracilinanus agilis. The sequence continues at coordinate 3,199 of NW_025358406.1, read as the reverse complement.
TCATTGTTTATATTGCCTTTTATTAGGATGTATTTTTCTTCCCTATCTCTTTGAACCAGATCTATTTTTATTTTGGCTCTGTCAGAAGTCATGATTGCAACTCCTGCCTTCTTTTTCTCATTTGAAGCCCAATAGATTTTGCTCCATCCGTTCATTTTTATTCTACAGATGTCTGCCTATCTCATGCGTGTTTCTTGTAGACAACATATGGTTGGGTTTTGGTTTCTAATCCACTCTGCTATTTGCTTCAGTTTTATGGGAAAGTTCATCCCATTCACATTCAGAGTTATAATTATCAACTATGTATTCCCAGACATTTTTATTCTCTCTCCTTACCCTGCTCTTTCTTAAATATACTATGATACTTTATCAGTCCATTGATCACCATTGACTTACACTTATTCCTTTGGTAAAATTCATTTCTCATATTCTCTGAAGGAGGAACTTGTATTAATCTAATTTGGCACCCATATACTTCCTGCTACTACCATTAAAGATGGGATGCTGAATAAAAAATAGTCCTTAATAGACCATATCCTTGATTTATTTTCCAGTGGCCCTGGATACCAATTCCTCCCCAACCCTCACCCCTTAGAGTGCATGATCTCATTAATGTCTCTACCAGTATGTAATAGGGGGGTAAAGACTCTCATCTTTAATTTTATTTTATTTTGTAATTCTGGAACTGCTATATGTAGCCTCCAAGGTTTTGTTATATTATCAATGATAGCACTTAGAGACATTTGAACAGCACAAGAATCGGGAAATTTTCAGATAAAGAAATAAAATCTTTCAATAAGCCCATGAGAAAGTGTTTTAAATCTCTAATAATTAGAGAAATGCAAATCAAAACAACTCTGATATATCACCTCACACCCAGCAGATTTACTAAAATGACAACAGGGGAGAGTAATGAATGTTGGAGGGGATGTGGCAAAATTGGGACATTAATGCATTGCTATTGGAATTGTGAATTGATCCAACCATTCTGGATGGCAATTTGGAACTATGACCAATGAGAGCTAAAAGAATGCCTCCCCTTTGATCCAGCCACACCACTTCTGGGTTTGTACCCCCAAAGAAATCATAGGGAAAAAAGACATGTACAAAAATATTTATAACTGCATTCTTTGTGGTGGCAAAAATCTGGAAAATGAGGTTATGCCCTTCAATTAAGGAATGGATAAACAAAGTGGTATATGCTGATGATAGAAAACTACTGTGTGCAAAGGAATAATAATTTGGAGGAATTCCATGTGAACTGGAAAGACCTCCAGGAATTGATGTAGAGTGAAAGGAGCAGAACCAGGAGAACATTATACACAGAGACTGATACACTGTGTTAAAAGTGAATGTAATGGACTTCTGCACTAGCAATGACCCAGGACAATTCTGAGGGATTTATGGAAAAGAATGCTACCCACATTCAGAGGAAGAACTACAGGAAGAGAAACACAGAACAAAACCAACTGCTTTAACACATGGGTTGATGCTGACATGATTAGGATGTAGACTCTTAATGACCACCCTAGAACAGTTATCAATAATATGGAAATGTGTCTTGATTGATGACACAGGAAGAAATCAGTGAAAATGTGCATCAGCTACTGGGGATTGGGGTGGTAAGGGGAGAGATATCAAGAACATGCATCATGTAACCATGGAAAAAATTTTTCTCAAAAAGAAAAATGAAAAAAATGAAAAAAAAAATTGGAACTACCTAATGGGAAAAAAGAACTGATCTGGAAAATACATCCTGGTAAGTTAATTTAAGAATTATTAGACTACATGAAAGCTTTAATAAAAAATAGAGCTTAGGCATCATCTTTTGAAAAATCATTAAGAAAACTTGTCCTGATATTCTAGGTCCAAATGACAAATTAGAAATTGAAAGAACCAACTGATCACTGATCCTGAAAGAGATCCCCCAAAATAATTGCCAGAAATATTGTAGCCAAATTCCCAAATTCCCAGTTCAAGGGGAAAATATTTCAAGCTACCAGAATGAAACAATTCAGATATCAGGGAGTCAAAGTCAAGATAACACAAAACTTGGCAGCTTCTACATTAAAGGATAAGAAGCCCTGAAATATGATATTGCAGAGAGCAAAGGAGCTAGGACTTCAATCAATAATCACTTACCCAGAAAAACTAAGCATAATCTTTCAGGAGGAAATGGATATTCAATGAAATACATGACTTTCAAACATTTCTGAAGAAAAGATCAAAGCTGAATGAAATTTTTGACTTTCTAATACAAGAGTCAAAAGAATAATTTAAAGTTAAACAGGGAAGAGAATGAAGACACTCAACAACTGAAAATTGTGTTCATCACTACATGAGGAGATGATTTTTGTGATGCCAAAGAATGTTGTCATTATTAGGGAAGTTAGAATACATTGGCAGAGGATGAAGATGTAATTTGAATATGATTGTTGGATAAAAAAAATAAAATATAATTAAGGCATAAGAAAATGAAATAGGATAAATTACTGCTCATAAAAGAGAAATAAGAGAGTATTCACAGTGCAGCGGAAAATGGGAAATGTAAGGAGGAGAGCATGTGAACTTTACTTTCATTACATTTAGCTCAATGATGGAAGAATATACACAGTTAATTGGATATTGAAAGCTATCTTACACTACAGGATGATAGGAGAGGAAGCGGATAAAAGATAAAAGAAGGAATGTGGGGCTGATAGAAAAGATGGTAAATTGGGGAAGATAAAGGTCAGAAACTAAACAGGGCCAAATATGACAGAAAGTAATACACATATGGTACAAATTTTTTTAAGTCTAATAAAGATATCATTTCTCAAATACATAGACAAATGTATTGAATATATAAGAATACAAATCATTCCTCAGTTGATAAATGGTTAAAGGATATGAACAGGTAATTCTCAAACAAAGTAATTAAAGTTCTCTATAGTAATGCAAAAAATCCTGTAAATCACATGGGAAAGCTGGGACACTAATGCACTGTTTTGGGAATTGTGAACTGATTCAGTCATTCAGGAGGACAATTTGGATGTATACCCAAAGAGTTATAAAACAGTACATGTACATACACTTTGACCAAACAACATAATTACTAGATTTATATCCCAAAGAGATAAAAAACAAAAAGGGGAAGAATTTATAGGTCCTTCATATGTATGTATATATATATATATACATATATATATATATATATATG
>NW_025358405.1:0-1649 GCF_016433145.1 Gracilinanus agilis | reverse complement strand
GAAGGAAGGAAGGAAGGAAGGAAGGAAGGAAGGAAGGAAGGAAGGAAAGAAGGAAGGAAAGAAGGAAGAAAGGGAAGAAGGAAAGAAGGGAGGAAGGAAGAAAAGAAGGGAGGAAGGAAGGAAGGAAGGAAGGAAAGGATGGAGGTAGGTAGGGAGGAAGGAAGGAAGAAGGAAGGAAGGAAAGAAAGAAGGAAGGAAGGAAGGAAAGAAGGGAGTAAGGAAGGAAGGGAGGGAGGGAGAGAAGGAGGGAGGGAGGAAGAAGGAGAGAGAAGGATGGAGGGAGGAAATGAAGGTCAGAGAAGAGAATGGGAAATGGTTCTAGATGTGAAACTCCATGAGATAATGACAATACATTTATATAGCATTTGTCTACGCTAAAGTCTTCCTCTGATGCCTCACCACAAGGAAGAAATAATATTAGGTTCCCTAAGGCTATGCCTACATAGACCAATCCCCAGCAGATCTTAGTGAATATGGAAGGCTCTAAGTATATGCCTAGCAATGGACCGGGAATGCCTTAAGTCCAAGAAGGAACATCACCATGAGACTGATGAAAAGGTGATACGTTTTTGAGCTATATAACAACCAACAATGGCTATGGCTGCCCACACTGGAAATGAAAGGTGCACCTATACCAAATAATTCACAGATACTTTACGTATTGAAGCATATAACATTTTATAGTCAGAACTCATTTTTCACATGTAGCATCTCATTTGAACTTCACGACAGCCCCAAGATTGGCTGAATATATCTTATTATCCTCATTGACAGTTTAAGGAAAATAAGGCTCAGAGGGTTTAGTAATAACTTGCCTTAGATCACCCAGCTTGAAAATGACAAAGTTAGGATTGAAACCCAGCTGTTCTGGCCCCAAATCCAGATTAAGCAATCTTGTTCATTCTTATCCTAAATCTTAAGTGGCAGGTATTAGACTGCTCAGAATCCATTTGTTTGCTTGCTTAAATGTCAGGCAGATCTCATGGGTCCTAAAGACTAAAGAATCAGTTTAGATTTCAAAAGATTCAATCAGTCACAGACGATGGGATCATAAAAATGATTTGTCAAGCCAAAAGATTCCTAGAGAGCCTATGAGTCCATGCCCTTATTTATAGATGAGTACACTGAAGCCCCAAGAGGCTGAGACCTGTCTAATCCAGCAACCCCTCTTCCTCAACCCAAACCTTGAAAATGTGTCTCATTGGGATTTCCAGAATTACAGGTTTGTGTGTGTGAATCTCTGTATGTATGTGATCGATACATATGAATGAAAGCGTCTATGGGTATGTGAGTGGGCATGTGGTATAATATCTTTATATATAGTGAAAACTATGTGCATATAACTATGAGGTCTTCTACCCTTTCTGTTTGGGGATAAGGACTGGACCTATGATTTCATTGGTAAGCTCCTTAAGGGCAAGGACTGTTTACCTCTTTTTGCATCCTTAGCTGCTGGCATAGTGTCTGGCACCTAGGCACTTAATAAATGTCTAATAATTGATTGATTGACTTTAGGGAACTCCCAGGTGAAGAAACTGTTTATGAATCCAAGTCACATCTTCTTTGCAAGTTAGAGTCTTAGAAGGTGCCTAGAACTCTTAAAGGTTAAATAGTTTGAGTCACATAGTATGTGTGTGTGTGTGTATATA
>NW_025358404.1:0-1733 GCF_016433145.1 Gracilinanus agilis | reverse complement strand
TATATATATATATATATATATATATATATATATATATACACTCCTTGTGGGTCTGCATTCAAAGATATGTTTAATTTATTTTAAGTCATCAATAAATATAAATTCATGGTCAAATTATAATCTGGGAAGGTAACGAGCATTTCTAAAGCATCTACTCCTGGCACTGTACCAGACATTTTACAAATATTATCTCCTTTGATCCTTTGAAGCTTTAATTAAGTTCATCATGAATGTTACTCTATATCAGGGGTCGGGATGGTGTCTTATTGTCCATTTTACAAATATTATCTCCTTTGATCCTCATAAACAATCCTATGTGGTAGGTGCTATCATAACCCCCAATTTACAGATGAGAAAACTGAGACTGACAGTGCCCGAGGTAGGATTTGAACTCAGGTTTTTCCTGTCTCTAGGTCCAACACTCTATCCACCGTGTACGACAGTACAGAGCTCTTTGCCATAACACTAGAGACTTCCTCGGTTTATCATTAAGTTGTGACCCTCTTTGAAGGTTGAGTTGTTCATCTAGTACACAAATAGCCCTTGTCATTGAACTATTTCAGGGGTATCTAAGTTGCTTTTGTTCTGGGCTTTGTCACATCATTTTTTAGACTTAGGGGAATAGAGCATGACTTATAGGGATCCTCTCGCTTTTTCTGTTTTCTTAGGAAATTATATATTGATATGTGTGGGTAGTTACACATTTATTCGACGTTCAGGCAAACTGGACTTAGGGTTTTCAGTGTTGTATTTTAAACATTTTACTGGTTTTCTATTCTTCCAGGAGTTCTTCTTAGCTTAGTTAATGACTTCTTGTTTAATTAGATGGAGAAGAAAATCTCTTTTTGTGTAACAAGTGGGTGGTTATGAAATGAGAATCCCTTAGGCTATTGCTGCTAAGGAAAGCTTCAGGAAAAGACCTGCATTTTCAAAAGAAATTAAAATTAAAGGAACAGGGAGAGAAACACCCCCCTAATTAATAAAGCCCATGTGCCCAGCCATCACTGGCCATGTGTAGGAGGGGGAAAACCTCCATTGCTTTAATTAAGTTCATCGTGAATGTTACTCTATACCAGGGGTCGGGATGGTGTCTTATTGTCCTTTAAACTTGGACTGGCTGGCTTTGTTTTGGCCAAGTCCTACGTTTATGATCTTACAATCCGAAATTACATTCTGGTATCCTTTGTTGTGCAGAATCTTGCAGGTTCTTCATAGATAGACCCTAGAGCTCATCCAGTCCCAAACCCTTCTTACATTTTAGAAATTTCTTATCCAATTGAACCAAAATCTGCTCTTTATCATTTTATGTGTTTGTTCTGAGTCCCCCTGCAGGAATGATGAAGACTAAAATAAATTCTTCCTCTTAGAGCTGGGGGTTTTGGAAGTGAGTTATCACATCTTTAGGCTCAGTTTCCAACTCATTCTCTGTAGGACATTCATCTTCTTAGTTGCCTTCCACTGGACGTGCCTCATTGTCAATAATTTTTTAAAATAAACTGGATTAAGTGCCCTGTGTGTTCCCATCAGTGTAGACTACAGTGGGACCCTCACCCAAGTGCTCTGTTGTGATTCTGTGAGAATAACAGAGCCTACAGGTGTAGGGGCTATGTGGAGCTTGTACTAAAATCAGCTAAAATCCCCATCAATTTTTCACATGACGTCTGTTGGAGCCAAGCCTCTCCCCTGTCCTTGTACCTATGCATTTGATGTTTTCAACCTCAATGTAAAGCTTG
>NW_025358403.1:0-8717 GCF_016433145.1 Gracilinanus agilis | reverse complement strand
ATAGATATAGATATAGATATCAGCAATTGTTTTACAGAGTTACATAAATATATCGAAATTTTAATATTCACCATTGTGTTTGGTTAGTGCTGAGAAAGAGGATAAAATAAAACATTTAAAATCATTCAGCCATAGAATGTCTTTTTAAATTTTATTTTTTTATTTTTCATCTAGAGGAAGCTGCTGAACTCTACTTGAATATGAAATTGCCTTAAATTTCACTATTCTCATAACTATTATATTTATCATGTTTTAAGGTTTAACAATAATTTTGCATGACTCATTTCATTTGAACATCACAAAACACTTGTGTTAGAGGAAACATTTGACAAATGAGGAATCTACGATTCAGAAAAGATAAAATATTCTATTAATCTTTGTTCAGAAAGTCAGAAACATTTCAATAGAGAAAAAGGCAGTAAGAGATGGAGAGATAAAGGGATGAAAAGAAGGAAAAAGAAGGGATACAAAAAGAAGGAGCAAAGAAAGTTGAGTTTCCTTAAACTTATCCCAGATGATGATTCTTAATCCTCTATCTCAATATAATAGTGTAGTTGAAATCAAATTTCAGGTATCATAAGATGAAAAAATAATTGTTGAGGAAGTCTGTTGCATGAAGAGAACAGAAGTTCTGGCAACATTTTGGGAGATGTCCTTCATTAATTTCTGCCCAACTCATCTGTTTCTAGATGTGAATACTGGGATAAAAATGATTACGTATTCAAATTTTATTAAATTATTGATCAATAAGCAAATAATTTTTGTTTTTCCACAAATTCTCCTTTCTAATATATTTCTCCTTAACTCCTGAACTAACCACATAATTATCAATATGTCTATTGTATCTTTAAAGTTAAATGTAAGGTCCATGAGGGCAGAAGATGCTTTTAATTTACTTCTGACTTCTCATACAATACACACTTAATACATTTGTGTTGAAGTGATAGCCAGCTCTTTAAGTTTAATTTCCTCACATTTAGTTGTATAAAGTCAATGATGATCAGACAGGAGGTGTTTTGACAATAAAAACATATTTTTATTTGGATTCAGTTCTCTTTGTCTCAGCATAAGTCTCTAAAATTTTTATATTGCAATGAAAAAATCAGTCATCTTCTGAGGAAAACATATCTTACTTTAAATGAAGTGTACCTATATCCAGCATGTAATGAAGTGGCTGGGGTTATGTAATACAAAATGGGTTTAAATTTCTTAGGCAAAATTATAATTTAAAGTGCCATAGTAGAGGATAATACCCAACTTGAATCTGACATCTTGCCATTTAGAAATGTTAAGATAATCTTGAAAAAGCAGCAATGGGTAATGAATGGATTATGGGACTTTTTGTCAAGAACACCTATGTTCAAATTTTGCCTGTCACTAAGTTTGTGAAAAATTATTTTTGGGAAAGTTGTTTTTATATTACTTAAACATAGAAAGTGGGGAGAAATCAGTCTAGCAATGGAAGCTTTGGGTTGAAATCGCATCACTGACAATACATAAATGACCACTAATAGATCACTTATCCTGACCTAGGCCTTAAATGTAAAGGGAAATTGTTAAACTAGAAAATTTATATGTTTTCTTTTAGATGTCAATGCATGAGGCTATGGAATATCTATTAAATCAGAAAAGTAGAGATTTGAATCAATTGAGAGTGTTCTCCCAATGTGATGCCCTCATGTGAACAAAATTTAAATAAAATACTCTTAAAGCTTCTGAAGTAAACAGATATTTTACAACTGTATATTTCTCTTATTTATCTTTCAGCTCATCAGACCTGTAGGTTGAAGTGTTTAAAAGATATTTCTTGCATCATTGAAAGAATGAATGGTTGAATGAATAAGGATTTAAATACTTTCAGATTGACTTTAGTGATATTTCATTTCTGACCATAATATTGGATCAAGGTAATTGTATTTTCAGTCAATCTATCCAGTTTTGTTATTCTACACTTCCATCCTTTCCAAGAAAAATCCTTTTACAAATATTCATTAGGGAATGTTATTTCTCCATAGCTTTTGCATCAAATTAAACAAAACAATAATAAATTCATTATCAAAGGTCTAAGGTCTCCTTTTCTTCCACTATTCCATGACTGAACATTGATTCCTTTTGAGCATATGCATTAAATATCTCCATTCTAATATGACTATTCAGATATTACTCTGGCAAACAGAATGGAATTCAGATTATTCCAGTGAAGAGATGCATTCACTTTTGAGAGCAGAAGTTGTTAATGATTAGACACTGTCATCATCCTTCAGTCTTAGATTACAAAAAAGGAAAGCAGATATTCTTAAACAAGAAACCTAATCCAACAAAATGAAATCAAGCATTCCCCTTACCCTGCATTTTAATCATCATAATGTATATTTTATGATATGCTTTAAAGCTTTTTTATGTCAATATATCAATAATCATTTGCAATAAAGTACACCACTCAAAACCTCTTCATATGTATGTGATAACCTTGTTTTATGGAAACCCCCAATATGCCTTTGTCCCTTGGGAATTGTCCTTCAAGGAACTCTCAGACTTTCCCTTGTCCCAGACTGAATAATAAGCCATCAAGCAGCCATTTAGCAACAAAAATTGAAGTGATAGAGATAATAAAATCTTAAGTATCCTTTTGTCTTACATGTTTCTTCTGTTGTATTTAGGCTTCTCTCAGGTAGTCCAGATCCTGGCTGCAATCCTCCTTTACTAGCTTTCATGTAAGCCAGTCAGTTGCCCTTCCTTTCCTTTATTCCCAAAATGTACATTAGATACTAAGTTCGTCAGTTTGTTGGAAATTCCCATGATGGACATTCCTATTCATGGTGCATTTCCCCAGAGATATAGTTCCCAGAGTTCCACAGACTGGTTCTCTGTGATGTATATTTATGACTCTATATGATAGCAAAAACTCTGTCTCCCTCATCCCAATTAAAGACTTATTCTTTGTAATTGCTTTAGTGGTTCAGTGTTTTTCAAGACTGACACATGACATGTTTTGTAGAAATCATTGAAATGATAATAATGAAAAAATTAAACTTATTACTATAACATAATATAATATATACCCTGGAATATATTCAAATATGGTAATTTATAGTTTATGATTTTCCATTAAAGTTTCATTTTTGGATTAAAATTTTTTACAGTAAAATTGGAAATGCATCAGGCCAATTAGGATAGCTGAAATCCTAAGTTTTTATGTGAATTTTCTTCCTCTTGAAAACTCAGAGATTCTATTTTTTCTAATGAAATTCTTTTGCCACTCACTTTCTGACTCCTCACCATTTAATGGTGGTTAAATATGTGAGAATGGATAACAAGTCTTCCTCAGCTACCCTTCCAAATTAGAGAATTTATATTTATTCACCTTTTCCTCTGTTAAACATACCATTTGGCTTTATTAAAGCACCTTTTTCCTTTAATTCCAATGCAGCTACATATACTATCAACTATCTCTTATTTTTTCCTCTTTTTTCCCAATACCTCCTTCAGTGAAATCAACATTTGCTTCTTTTCTTATGGTTGAAAGAATTTGAATGTTCTAATTAAGCCTTCTAAAGTCTTAAGGTTCTCTAAAATAAAAGTCCCCCCCAGCAAAAGAAACACTGATTAAATGACTAATCTACTATAGCAGCTCTATGCAATTTTCACAGCTCATTGTAATTTGATGGTAGGAAAAGGGCAAAGATGGAAATGTGCCAACAGAAAAATTGCAGGAGGTAATTCCCTGGTTGTATCTGATTGGGTACATTTTTGGACCCTGATATAATGTGGAGGATTTTAGGGGAAGATTACTAACATTTGCTGAGAATGACTGTTCCACTTTTAATTCATAACTATTTTGTCTTTATTTTCAGTTATTTGTTTTGTTCCTTGTTTGCTTTCTTTTCTTATACAAATTCAAACAAATACAATGAAATAGACATTTATTAAACACCTATTGTGCCAGACTTAGTCTAATGTCTGAGAATACTATTAATTATAAAAGATTTCATGCTCTCAAGGAATTAGCAAACTAATGAGATGCAAAAATATTTTTAAAATGAGGCAGGTAAGTAGGGGCATAAAGATGAAGGGACATCCAAAGAAATTGTACTAAGTGGAGTAGAAACTAGTCAGAGCATCAGATGCAAAGTGGAATGAGCTGAGAGTCCATCTTTTGGCACAAAGTGTTAAATTTAATAGTCTTAATGGGGGGGGGATTACAAGTGACCAAGGTAAAAATCTTCAGATATAAAGGAATGGGAATTTGGAAGACAAAAAGCTATTGTGCACACACCAAAAATCACGGGAAGGAAAACTATAATGTTTTCCAAAGAGTTCAGAAGCTCATGATATCACTAAAGGTGAAATATAGGATACTGAAAATATGACTCTAAATACTAATGAAAAAATGTTGGCATTCAATAAAAATAAAGATTTAAATAATTCCAGGAATAAAAAGTAGAAGTGAAACACTTGCATACGTTATAAAAATTAACAGAGCCAGTAACTATTGTTATGACAGAGGGAGATAGAGAGAGACTCTCTTCTAACTCTCCCTTCATGCCAAATATACACTTTTAGACTTTGAGGGTATGTCACCCCTAAACTGGGTAACCTGGATGGTTGTGCCACCCCACAGGAGTTGGGGGCAAGGATTTCCTATAAGATGAAATATGGGGTACCCAATCTGATTCTGAATGAGGGCATGGTTCACAGGAGCCTCCCCCAAAGTCAGTCAACTTCACAGCAGATGGTCTGGCTCCAAGATGGAGGCATCCAGACTAAGCTGTGGTTCCCCTGCCTCTCATTGTCTCTCAGGCACTCTGGAATGCTATATGACTAATGAAAGGCTTTTATTAATCACAATTCAGGGATTGGGGAAAGGGGTGAAGGACAGAGGGATTTGGAGTGCCCTCTTCTCTATTTCTATGGGATCCATCAATTAGGTGGTAAACCCAATAGTTCCCACTTCTAAGCTTCTCCCCTTGCCCCTTCTCCTTCTATTTCTATTTCTCTATTTCTGTCCTTTTCTGTAATTTTAAGTTAGATCAGAAAGGATCTCTCAGCAAGGTTGGGTAATGGGAGAAGGAGACTGAGAGATTGCTCACAAAATGGAGTCCAAAAACTTAAGTGACTCAATGATTGAAGTCTTGATGGGTGAGATGCAATGGAATCTTTGACCAGGGAATAAGGGTTTCATTGTCCAAAGAAAGATCCTTAGGAAGCCTTCAGGACTGGATTCGAGCTGGGATGTGCTCCTTCTGTCTCTGTCATCCCAGACTTCTGCTGGAAGCCCCCTCTCCCTCCTCCAGAGAATTACCCACAATTCCCTCTGGTCTCAACTGTCACTAACTGTTACCAACCATCAGTCACTCCTTCTCTGGCTCCTTCTGTCCCATCCCCCTTGCATAAATCCCATCCATACAAAATGTATGCACACATCCACAAACATATATGTTATACATATTCAATTTATATCTGAATATAAAAAGTATGTATAAATATGTGCATAGACAAATTATTACATATATTGTATATAATCTTATAACATATAATGAGTATATCAATAATATATAATCAATGAACCTATGATATATAATTTCTATATATTGCATAATTCATATAGAATATAACATGTTAATATACTACTAATATAACATTAAAATATGACACATATTTTAACACATTGGATAACAAACAATTTAGAAAAGTAAACAAATGAAGTAACCATAGAAGAAACAGATTAAAAATCTGTTTCACATTATGGGAAAAGAAATAAGGATGGAAAAACCTAAAAGGAAAAAGATACTTATAGGGCTAGAAATAATAGCAACAACAAATACACAAGAGGGACCATTAAAGTAGTTTTTTTTTTCACAAAGTACAGAATAAAAGAAGAAAGAAGTCAAACGATGATGTTATGGTAGGGGAAGAGGAGTGAAGAATTGTAGACTAACTCTCACCACACTGTTCCCGGTGAATCAATGTGTTATTGTTCCTTGAATGATAGATGCTTGTGATTATTTGTCCTTTTAGAAAAAGTAAATTGCAGTTTTAGATGTGATATAAAAGGGGAGACAGGGAGAAATAACAGGAGGCGAATTTCAGATCTTCCTTAATAAATTGAGGAATTAACAAGAAAAGGGGAAAAATTCCATAGTCTCTCAAGAAGATGTACTATAGAAGATTAGATGAAGAGACAAAAGGATGAAATTAAATAGAGGCAACTAAGGGGAAATATAATTTCAGAGGTGGAAGATAAGATCCACAATAAATAATTTAAGGAAAACTCCAAAACAATGTTAAGGTTTTCAAAAATAAGAGGTTAAAGGGAGGACTTAAGGGTGATGGGAAATGAGCTGGCAAGAATATGTTTGCCTTAACTTAATAGATTAAGTTAAAATAATTGAAGAGACAATACATTGTTTTTACAGAAGAAAGGTACAAAGATCTTGATTTGGAATTGAATAAAACTTTATTTTTAATCTTTGAAGAGCAGCCAACTGACTCAGTGGATAGAGTCAGGCCTGGAGATGGGAGATCTTGGGTTCAAATTGGGCCTCAGATGTTTTCTAGCTGTGTGAGCTAGGGCAAGTAATTTAATTACTTTGGCCTAACTACTCTTCTGCCTTAGAATCAATATTTACTATCAATTCTAAATCAGAAGTTAAAGATTTTTTTAAGAATCTTTGATGGGGGAATCTGGGTGGCTCAGTGAATTGAAAGCCAAGTCCAGAGATAGGAGGTCCTGGGTTCAAATCTGGCATCAGACACTTCCTAGCTCTATGACCCTGGGCAAGTCACTTGATCCGCATTGCCTAGCCCTTACCACTTTTCTGCTTTAGAACCAATATACACAGTATTGATTCTAAGATGGAAGGTAAGGGTTTAAATTTTTTTTAAAAAAAGAGTCTTTGGAAAAATTATTTATTTTAGATTTCTGCACTTCCTTCTAGAAATACAGTTGTAGTGAGTTGTAGACTGGAGGGAAAAGATCATCTATATTGCCCATCAATCCATTGCCATCTACTTCTTTTTAAAATAATATTTTATTTTCTCCCAATTAAATGCAAAAATGTAATTTAAACACTTTTATTTTTAATTATTTATTATTTATTCACTCCCTTTTTTCCCATCCTTCCTCCCTCAGTCCTTCCCATCCATTCCCTTTCCCCAAGAAGTGAAGGATTCTGATATAGATTTTGCAAGTGCAATCATATAAAACATTTTTTTCATATTTTTCATTTTGTGGAAGGATCTCAAATGGGAAAAAAATGGAAAGCAAATGAAATATAGTATGTTTCAGTTTGCATCCAAACTCCATTGGTTTTTCCTTAGTAGACAAATGGCATGTTTTATTGTATGTCTCTAGGATTGTCTTGGATGAATGCATTGCTGAGAAAAACTAAACCATTTACAGTTGTTCATCAAAAAATATTGCTGTCATTATTTACAGTGTTCTGTTCTGCTCATTTCACTTTGCATCAGTTCATATAAATCTTTCCAGACTTTTAAAAACCATCCTGCTCATCATTTCTTATAGCACAATAGTATTCCATCACAATCATATACTACAATTATTCAGCCATTCCCCAATTAATGGACAGCCTAAGAGTTTCTAATCCTTTACTACCACAATAAAAGCTGCAATAAATATCTTTGTTCAAATTAATTCTATCCCTCTTTTTATGAACTTTTTGGGATACACACCTATTAATGGTACTGATGTATCAAAGGGAAGGCAAAGTTTTACAATCTTCAGTCCTTTGATCATAGATCGAAGTTACTCTTCTGGATCAGATCCATTGCTCTATATTTCAGAATATAGCCTCCACCCTCATATTCTCTCTTCACATAGTGTCTAAATAACTCCAGGATCAGATCTGTTGTAATAAATGGAATGATACAATATTATTACTGATTTCTATAGTTCCTGGGTCCCCATCAGTTTATTTCCCATTTATATACATCAGTCACAATTAAACTATTGTTTAGTAAATAGCAAACACGTATTTATAGAGAAGGCAAAAAATTTGAGTAGTAATCTTTTAGCTGCATTTCTCTTACTTGACATTGGTCTTTGCCACAGGTATGTTGGATATTTGAAAATGTAATCACTGAATCAAGAAGGATGCATTAAATACCTATTATTTAACTAGCCTTTTACTTGGTGCTAGTAGTACAAATGAAAAGATGGAGGTGTCCCTCCTCTGAGGGAGCTTACATTGTAATGCCTTATGCTGACACACATAGTTGCTTGTTGTTGTTTATGGATTTTATATCACAGACATATAGGTTCATGGTGGTCAGAAAAATGAACAGATACATTTAGAGTACAAATTTCACAAGAAATATGGAATCAACATGAAAAGACTGAAAGAAGTCAGATTGTGAAACAATTTTAAAAGAAAATACATTACACAGAAAAAATAGATATTATTATTAGATATTAATAATCGATATTATTAGAAATATATAAATTATAGAGCATATGACTGACAGAAATATAGATTGTATATATATGTATATTCATGTATGCATGTATGTTTTTCTGTGGCAAAAACAAATCTCTTCTTGATCATGAGTGGCATAGATCTGCAATTTTGGTACATCAGCATGGTAGCTATATGGAAGTTCCATTAAAGAGGGAAGTGACTGGAAGCAGGGAGAGTAACCAGAAAATTAAGCCAATAGTTCAGATGAAAAATGAATATGTCTGCAACTGGGGTGGTCAT
>NW_025358402.1:0-1816 GCF_016433145.1 Gracilinanus agilis | reverse complement strand
CTCTCTCTCTCTCTCTCTCTCTCTCTCTCTCTTTCTCTCTCTCTCTCTCTTTCTCTGTGTGTGTGTGTGTGCGTGTGTTAAATTTTAGGGTGAAAAGAAACTCTGAGCTTGAAGACCAAATTCCATATTGTAAATCATCTCCTTCCTCAACACTAAAAGGAATAGGTATCCCATAGTCTCCATGTAAGGGTTGGGGAGGAGAGAAGGAGACAGAGAGACAGTGACAGAGATAGAGAGACAGAGAGGAGAGAGAGAAAAAGGGACAGACAGAAGAGAGAGAGAGAGAGAAGGGAGACAGACAGAGAGGGAGGAGAGAGAGAAGAGAGAGAAAAAAGAAACAGAGAGAGCAGAGGGGGAGAGAGAAGAGAAGAGACAGAGAAAAGAGAGAGAGGGACAGACATACAGACAGAGGAGAGAGAGAAAATAAAGAAGAGAGAAAAGAGGGAGAGATTGAGAGAGAGATCCAGGTGCATTCATCTGTTTACAAAGTCCTTCAGATCTGTACCTTTTGACAGTAATAGCTGGCATTTCTATAGCACTCTGAGGTTACAAAGCACTTTTCTTATATAAGCTTTCTCATTTGATCTTCACAAAACTCTGTGAGACGTGTGCTATTCGGATCTCTATTTTACAGATGAAGCTATTGAGGCAGACAGAGTAATGGCTGCCCAGGTTCTCATAGCTGGTGTCTTTGGACAGAATTATGAACTCAGGCCTGTGCAGACTCCAAGTCCAATACTGTGCGGACAGCACCACCTAGTGGCCTATTGAAGTACACACTGGAAAAGCCTCCCAAGGCCATTTCTACCTCTAAAAAGAGCCAAAGCTCATTTCCCTGATGATAATTTGAAGGTCCGTATTGAAAAGATTATGCCTGAGTAAAAGTAAAGGACTATCTCTCTAGTTTCCAGCCCCACGTGTTTATGAAGAGTGAGGAAGGGAATTTCCCCTTCTTTTTTCTCTTCTTTCTCCCTTCCCTAGTGGCCAGAGGGAGGACTGCACAAACAGGACTAGTCATTGTAAACTTCGAAATAGGCACCTGTTTTCAGGCCTCCCTGTTTCCATTTCCATTCATTCTGTTTTGGATTGATGAGGCAGGGGCAGAAAGAAAGGCTGTCCATGCGATCAGGACCCACAATATACCCAGACACGCTGCTGACAGAACACACTCACTCACAGTGCCTCCGACTCACCTTACATCCCAACCACTGCATCATACTCCCATTACAGCACGTACACACTCACACTGTCTCAATACAATCCCATCCTGAGCCTTTATCACACTCACACTCTTACTACATCTCATTTGCACATTACACTCACACACTCATTCTATGTCACACACTAATCACAAGCAATTCTTTCTCTTCGCAGATCTGTGGAGCAGCTGTATGAATTTTCCCTTAGCCAAAGATATTAAACTCTGGCAGAAGACTGGCAGGTTCTCCTCTGTCTTACAGGCCCTGCAGCTTCCTTTTCCCACCCTTTTTTTCTCCCATTCCATTCTCCCATGCTGCACCACTTGCCTTACCCCACTATTGGGACTTCTAAACTCTGTACTTCTCTTTGACACCAGGTGCTCAGAGGAAGTATCAGCACCCTCTCCCCAAGTTTCATAGATTTACAGCAGAAGAACCAAATCCTTACTCTCTTCCATTTCTTGAATCCAGTAATCTTCTTCACCATCCCAAGAAGTGGCTTTACAAGTGCTTGACAGTTCAAGAATATTCCCTAAAAACAGGTTCAAGGGTTAAAATAAATTACCCATCCCATCCAAGCAAGGGGGTTATGAATGGAAGGAAGGAAGGAAGGAAGG
>NW_025358401.1:0-4753 GCF_016433145.1 Gracilinanus agilis | reverse complement strand
GGAAAGGAAAGGAAAGGAAAGGCTACAGGCTAAGACTAAAATGGAGGAAGATTTGGTGCATGACTTTCTGTTTGCAGGTGATTCTGTACTCAATGTGGCCTCTGAGACTACAACACACCAGAGTATGAACTAATTCTCTGCTGCTTGGGCCAATTTTGGCCTAATGACTAATACTAAGAAAACAGAGGTTCTCTACCAGGCAGCACCACACCATTGATATGTCCAGCCATTAATTACAATAAATTTTGAATGCTGTGGATAAATTCATTTTATTTGGCAATATACTTTCCAGGGATGTCCACATAAAGGATGATATCTATGCTACATTGCCAGATCTAGCTCAGTGCTTCAGAGACTTTGAAGGAAAGTGAAGGAAAGAAGAGGTATCAGGCTACCTACCAAACCGAAGGTCTATAGAGCCATTGTGCTGACCTTATTGTTATATGACTGCAAAACCTGGACAGTCCTGAATTGCTTCCATTTGAATGTTTAGGAAAAATTCAGATAGCCTGGCAAGATAAGATACTAGACACTGAGATCCTTTCTTTTTTTTTCCTTTAGAATATTTTTCCATGGTTACATGATTCATGATTCCTCCCCCTGCTTCCCTCCCCACTCCTGGAGCTGACAAGAAATTCCACTGGGTTCTACATGTATCATTGTTCAAAGCCTATTTCCATGTTATTCATATTTGCAACAGAGTGATCTTTTAATATAAAAACCCTAATTATATCCCCATCGAACTACGTGATCAATCATATGTCTTTCTTCTGCATTTCTACTCCCACAGTTCTTCCTCTGAATGTGAATAGTGTTCTTTCTCCTAAGTCCCTCAGGATTATCCTGGGTCATTGCATTGCTGCCAGTAGAGAAGTCCATTACATTTGATTGTGCTATAATGTGTCTGTGTCTGTGTACAATGTTCTCCTGGCTCTGTTCCTTTCACTCTGCATCCATTCCCAGAGGTCTTTCCAGTTCACATGGAATTCCTCCAGTTGATCATTCCCTTTAGCACAATAATATTCCATCACCAACAGATACCACAATTTATTCAGCCATTCCCCAATCAATGAACAAACACTCCTTCATTTTGCAATTTTTTGCCACCACAAAGAGTGTGGCTGTGAATATTTTTTGTACAAGTCTTTTTCCTTATTATCTCTGTGGGATTCAAACCCAGCAATGATATGGCTGGATCAAAGGGCAGGCAGTCTATTAAAGCCCTTTGCTCATAGCTCCAAATTGCCCTCCAGAATGGTTGGACCAATTCACAACTGTACCAGCAGTGTATTTGTGTCTCAGTTTTGACACATCCCCTCCAATATTTATCATTTTCCTTTGCTACCATATTGGCCAGTCTGAAAGGTATAAGGTGGTACCTCAGAGTTGTTTTAATTTGAATATCTCTAAACTGAGATCCTTTCTTGAGCTGAACTGCCAAGAATTCAAACTCTACTCTAGCAACTCCATTGGACTGGCTACTTAGTCTGAATGCCAAACTTGTTTATCTAAAAGACTATTTTAGGAAGAACTCACACAAGGAAAACTCTTACACAGAGATCAGAAGAAACAATGTGATATTCTCAAGATCTCTCTGAAGTTTTTAGATGGTATCATTTGTGAGACATGAGAGACACTGGCACAAGATTTTCCAGCACGGTGTGCCCTCAACAAAGAAGGCATTGTGCTTTATGAGCAAAGAAGAATTACAATAGCTTAAAGGAAATGCTAGATGTACAGATTTAGAGACACTTCCATACCAAATGTTCATAGGGACTATTTGTGCCCAACCTATGCTAGAGACTTCTGAGCTCTTATTGGTTTGACAAGCCACAGCTGAACATACTATATCATGACATCACTTTGGTCCTCTTTGAGTATGAAACACAACTAATCAATATGCCATATGAAGAAATTCAGTCCCAGAGATATAAAAATATTTGCTTAAAGTCACCCAGCTAATGAGAGGCAGAGATGAGATTAGAGTCATAATCTTCTTACTCTTAGTCTTCTGATTTATCTATTGAATTTTAAGGTCTTTTCCTTAAAAGGGAAAAAATCCCATTCCCTGATATAATTTATAAAATTAAGGCTTTGATGTCTTGTGTTTTTCTGTTAGTCATGTGCATATGATAACTAATATGCATACCTCACTCCCTATAGCCTTCCTATAAACAAAAAAAAGCAGTTGAGAAATATCAGCTGAAAGTAATTCTGTCTATTTATCTGTCTATCATCTATCTATCTGTCTGTCTATCTAGCTAGCTATTTATCTGTCTATCTGTCTGTCTGTCTGCCTACCTATCTGTCTCTCTGTCTCTATCTGTATGTCTGTCTTTCTATCTACCTGTCTGTCTCTGTCTACATATCTCCTTTTCTTTCTTTCTATCTATCTATCTATCTATCTATCTATCTATCTATCTATCTATCTATCTGTCTGTCTGTCTATCTCTCCACTCACCCATCCATTCATCCATCTATCTGTCTATCTACTTTTCTATCTATATCCTTCATAAGAGGAAGGTGCATTTTCTTTTTCATTTCTATTAAACACAATTAAAATTAAATAGTTACTTCCTTTTCTCAAAGGATTGATTTGGAATCAATTCCCACCATTTTCTTCAAGCACTTAGTTATTTTCGGGGGCTGGGGAAGCAGCTGATATAAACAACATTGAAGATTCTCAGAAGTGCGTTGGGTAGTAGCAATTTTGCCTTCATTGGAGAAACCTCCCTCCTCCCAGGAATCTTTCCCCACCCCCTCCCACCCCCAGCCTTCATCTTCTCCCACTGCTTTCTCTGCTGTGATTCTTGTAAGTGAGACTTGAAACATAACTGAACGGTAATTTTCTTTTATCTCATCTTCATCTCTCTCTTTCTCTTCCCTCCCACCCCCCCAACCTCTTTATATCCATTAAGTATCATAACAGTCACAGGATGGGTCTGTGAACCATCTGTCATTATATGGAAAGTACATTTGAGAAGAAATTGTGCGTAGATTAAAGGTTGTCTCCTTCTGTGACTGAGGCGTGCATAGCTCACAATTGTACTGTAATTTAAAAGAGAGAGATAAACTAAGCCTATATCATTTTAGTTGCATGGAATTAGGATCATGAAGTTGGTCAATTACCCTCTGGGACTGGGAGGAAGCACTTTCTCTAAATAGATCTGCAGAATAAAATTGGGGAGCAGCTTGGGGGGAAGCAGCTCTGCCACTTACTGTTTGACCTTGGACAAGTCACTTAACCTCAATGGACCTCAGTTTCCTCATCTGGAAAAGTGAACAGGTTTGATTAGATGGCCACTAAGTTGCCTTCTAGCTCTAAATTGACTACCCATGATTCTATGCACATGAGTGGAGATAGGTGCTACCATAATACGGTACATGTCAACTGACACTAATGTAGGGCAGGCTCATGAGGAAGGGGCACCAACGGGCCAGGTTTGGAACAGGGAGAGAATGTCACCAGCAAGGGATGCTATGCCTGCTCTGTGGGTTATTAAATTGGGGGATTTAGAGAAGCACTGAGGAACTCATTACCTGGGGGGGGGGGAAGGGAGATAGGATAGAAGAAAAAAGGATATTGTCTAAAATACAACAGACACAAATGCCACCTACTTTATAGTTGTCAATTTAGATTGATTACTGAAAATAATTAAAGTACTTTGAATATCTACCTATAGGAATAAGAACAGCTTTTTCTTTCTCCTTGCAAAATCTTATTCTAGGACTGAATGATAATTCTCCATATGGCATTGGGTATATCATTGAGTAGATATGAGCCTCAGTTTCCCTTTCTGTAAAACTAGAAGAGTAAAACTGATAGTCAATTTCAGATCTCTGGCAGGGGTGACATCCCAGGATTTTGTTATCTTAAGATGCTGGGAGAACCCTAGTTTGGTGGATCTCTGGGCTCCCTCTGCTGGCTGCATCCATGAGAAATGTCTGAAAAAATTGTCTCCCAAGCAGGAACTGAGATTGTCTGGGCAGAGATGTCAGGCCAGCATCCAGTCCTGTGAGCAGTAACTGAAAAGAATCATTGCTTTTGTAGCAGGAAGGAATTGGATAGCAAATGAAAGGGATTGCTTTATTAAGGGGGAAAACACACTGGCTCAGAAATGCAAGACTTCATGTTCAAATCCCATTTCTATCACATACCATCAATTGACCTTTAATAAGCCACTTCATCTCACTGGGCCTGAGTTTTCTCATCTGCAAAATAAGGATTTTGGATGACATAGTCTGTCTGTGAGATCCCTTCTAGTACCTTGAGGGAAAGGGACATGTATCTGCTTATCTTTGTACTGTGCGCAGTGCCTGGCACAGAAGAGATGCTTTCTTAAACAATGCGTGTTGACTAATTAACTAAATGATGCTATGAATTACTAGAAGTTGTTGGGGTCATGAGAATAAAGATATGAGTCATAAACTACTAGCTATGTGACTCTGTGCAAGTCACTTAACCTCAGTTTCCTCAGTTTCCCAAAATAGCTATAATAATAATAACACCTACTTCCCTGGGTTGTTGTAAGAATCAAATGAAATAATCCTTGTGAAGCACTTACCACAGTGCCTGGTACATAGTAAGTGTTATTTAAATGTTAGTTGCTAGCACAACAATGATGATGACAATGAAATGGGAGGAGGAAGAGGAGGAGGAGGAGGAGGAGGAGAAGGGGGAGAAGAAGGAGAAGGAGAAGGGGAAAGGGAAGGGGAAGAGGAAGGAGAAGAAGGAGAAGGAAAAGGAGAAGAA
>NW_025358400.1:0-1202 GCF_016433145.1 Gracilinanus agilis | reverse complement strand
AAGATCTCACTGATGTGGGCATTTCTTAACTAATGCAGATTACCAGTGCTCCATGCTTTAGCAGATGATGTAATGAGTTGCTCAGTATATCAAGCTGACATCCATGTATTAACTGCTACTCTCCGCGATCCATTTAATCAGTCTCAAATCTATCTAATAGGACTATCATCCAATCATCATCTCTCCATATTTTCCTCAATATAGTTTAGGAGACTTCATCATATATTTTGCAGAAAACCAGACATATTTTGTCCATTTAACACCGCCCTCCAGCCTACAAGCTTATTAACCCTGGGTTCTCAAAATATGACATGACAGCATCCTCATGTATCCAAGGAGTAGAAACAAATAGAGAACTATAATATTGTGAGGGGTTTGGTTATCCTGTCCATGCCCCTGACTTTGACAGGGCCATATTTAAGTCATTAAACCAGGACAGAAAATGTATACTGTTTTTTAATTAGTATGTGGTATTTCAACATTTTCACACTGGTGACTGAGACTAGAAATATCCACCAACTTGTGAGGAATGAGTCAGATTTGAGGGCTGGTGAAAGTAATCTTTTTCCTTCCATTTTTCCCACTATAATTTGACTTTCTACTGAACTGCTGAGTTATGTATATAGTTTCAAAGCTTTGTTCATGATATACCTGTCATCAGTTTCCAGAAGTCACATTTTTATGTTTTTAGTAAGATTTATGGACCACCTTTAGAAAGTGTTGCTATTTTTATGATCCATATTGAGACTAAGTCTCCACCAAAGTGTTTCTCAGATGCCTCATCATGCATGGAAGTGACCCTACCTTCTTGGATGTTTTGCCAGTCAATCCCAAGCCTTAGTTGGTACTATTAAATCAGAGAGGTTTTTACAATAGTGGGTAGGGGCAACTGGGTAGCAGAGTGGATAGAGTACCAGGCCTGAAGTCAGGAGGACCTGGATTCAAATACGGCCTCAGACTCTTCCTATCTGTATGACCTTGGGCAAGTCACTTACCCTCATTTGCCAGGCCTTTGCCACACTATCTTATTATTGATGCTAAGAGAGTAGGTAAGGGTTTAGGGGAGAAAACAAATAGTGATGGGTAGATAGTGTAGGCTGTGTGAGTCTTATTTAAAGGCCAGTTCATCACCAAAGCATTGTCCTAGAAGTGATGTAGCTTTTTGGACACTGGAAGTACATTGAACCATTTATTAAGTCAAG
>NW_025358399.1:0-2285 GCF_016433145.1 Gracilinanus agilis | reverse complement strand
AAAACTGTTTTTAAATGTTCTAAGAGCCATTAGACAGAAAACATACAGATATGGTGTACGTGGGTATATATGCCCCCATATATATATATATATATATATACATAAATTATATATGCAATTATTGCATTCTCCTCCATTTAGAACATGAGCTCCTTGAGGGCAGAGACTACCTTTTGACTCTTTTTGTATCCCAGAGCTTAGAACTGTCCTTGGTACATAGAAGGCATTTAATAAATGTAGTGACATAAATGCATGTACCTATACATTATTTATATACATATGTGAATATCTACACATATATATTTTATATTTGTCTAATCCCTATGATTTATCAGTTTTAGGGACATCCAGAAATTTTATTAGAATGCAGATTGGTAGCTGCTCTCCAACAGTACTTAGAGAGGTGTCTGGGGCATAAAGATAACTGGGTGACTAGAGCCCACTTAGCTAGGAAGCTGGACATTTATCTACTAGACAATGCTTCTCTTTATGTATGAATTTATAAATAAAAGAAAAAAATAAAAGTGTCTCTCCCCTTAGGAGTTATAGCAGGATATTCAAAAGATAAAACAAGAGAAAAGCTAATCAAAATGGATTTAGTTCTTACCCTGAGAAAGGTGAATCAGTTTAACACTATGCACCTAATGCTACAAAACTTGTTAAGAAAAGCACTTGGAAAGAAATAAATGTCAGAGCAGCCCTACTGGCTCCAATCATATTTCATTTTAAATTAGCTAGGCAGACCAACCAGTTCAGTAACTTCATTGAACTACACAGAGAAATATCTACAAGCCGGTTTCTTGTGAATGGCCTCAGATTCTGGTACAGTCTTCCTAAAAGTTTAAATTATTCAAAGGAGAGATTTGAACCATTCAATAAATATATCAAGATCATAAAGGACCAAACCTGCTAACATTACATAGAGGATTTATATAAACTTTAAAAACAAACCCTTACTTTCTGTTTTAGTAACAACTCTGAGACAGAATGGTAAGGGCTAGGCAATCAGTTTGAGTGAATTGTCCAGGGTCACTCAGCTAGAAAAATGTCTGAAGCCACATTTAAACACAGGTCCTCCTGATTCCAGGCCTAGCACTCTGATGTATCACTTAGCTGTCCTACATAAACTTTTTAAAAGATTGGAAGTAACACGAACTTTAGCTATGAAAGAGTCTATCCACTACATGTCATAGTTGGACCGAGATATGTAGATAATCATGTATTTAATTTCTTGGCAAAAAATATTTGAAGAGATGAATTTAATTCCTGCTTCTGACACATGCTCCCAGTTATCATTTAAAAATATTCCACAAATCTTTATTAAGGACCTACAGTGTGATAGGAACTGGGGACACAAAGATAAAAATGCAGTAGTTATTGTTCTTCAGGTGTTTGCACTTACCTGAGAAGGAAGATCTGTGCAAAAAAGCCTAAGCTGATCAGTAAATACACTTGATTTCTTGGGAGAGAGCAATAGCATCCATTGAGTGGTAGAAATCAGGAAAGGTCTCATTCAGGAAGCTGAACTTGAGCTGAACTTTGAAGGAAGTCAGGTATTATAAAGGGCACCTAGGTGGTGCCACAGTGCATAGAGTGTCAAGCCTAGAGTCAGGAAGACTAATCTTCCTGAGTTCAAATATGACCTGATATTCTTATTACCTGTAAGTGACTAGAGGCCAGTCACTCACTGATCCTAGATTGCCTCAGTTTCCTCAGCTTTAAAATGAACTGAAGAAGGAAATGGCAAACCACTCCAGTATTTTTGACAAGAAAACTCCAAATGGTGTCACGAAGTGTCCAAAATGACTAAATGACAATAAGAACAAGATATTATGTTAGGCAGAGGTGAAGAATGAGTGCATTTTAGGCACTGGAGATTGGCTTTGCAAAGTCAATAAAATGAGATTTTATCCATGAGGAACAACAAATTGCCCGTTTTGCCTAGAATATCAGATGTGTAAAGGTGAATGATGTGAAATAAACCTGGAAAGGAAAGTCCAGGGCTAGATTGATGGGGACTTTAAAAAACAAACTAAGATTTTTGCATTTTATTCTAGAGGCTTCTTTAGCAAGGAAATTATATGGTCAAATTTGTTGCTTTAGGAATATCAATTTGTCAGCTGTGGAAAGGATGAATGGACCCCAGGAAAGTCACAACTCCTCCGGTACTGCCAGTTAGCTATTTAAGACACTAAGTCACAAGAAAAAAAGCCAACTAGACAGATGAAATCATAGATGTGGACTAAAATAAATTATTTAATTCCCAAGATATGGATATATATATA
>NW_025358398.1:0-2416 GCF_016433145.1 Gracilinanus agilis | reverse complement strand
CTGTGTTCACTTAACTTATTTATAGTTTCCCTCTTTATATTCAAGTCGTTCACTCATTCTGAATTTATCTTGGTGTAGGGTGTGAGATATTGATCTAAACCTAATCTCTCCCATATTGTTTTCCAAATTTCCCAGCAGTTTTTGTCAAATAGTGGATTCATGTCCCAAAAGTTGGGCTCTTTGGGTTTATCATACACTGTCTTGCTGACATCATTAACCCCAAGTCTATTCCACTGATCCTCCCTTCTATCTCTTAGCCAGTACCATATTGATTTAATGACTGCTGCTTTATAGTATAGTTTGACATCTGGTACTGCTAGGCCCCCCTTCCTTCACATTTTTTCATTATTTCCTTTGATATTCTTGATCTTTTGTTATTCCAAATGAAATTTGTTATAGTTTTTCCTAATTCGGTAAAGAAGTTTTTTGGTAATTTCATAGGTAAAGCGCTAAATAGGTAAATTAATTTGGGTAGGATGTTCATTTTTATTATGTTAGCTCGTCCTACCCATGAGCAGTCAATGGCTTTCTAATTATTTAGAACCAGTTTTATTTGTTTGGAAAGTGTTTTGTAGTTGTTTTCATATAATTGCTGTGTTTGTTTTCGTAGATAGATTCCTAAGTATTTTATATTGTCTAGGGTGATTTTAATGGTGTTTCTCCTTCTACTTCTTGCTGCTCTAATGTGTTGGAAATGTATAGAAATGCTGATAATTTATGTGCATTTATTTTGTATCCTGCAACTTTGCTAACGTTGATTATTTCTACAAGGTTCTTAGTTGATTCTCTAGGATTTTTTAAGTAGACCATCATATCATCTACAAAGAGTGATAGCTTAGTCTCCTCATTGCCTATTTTGATACCTTCAATTTCTTTTTCTTCTCTAATTGCTATTGCTAGTGTTTCTAGTACTATGTTGAATAATAGAGGTGATAATGGGCATCCTTGTTTCACTCCTGATCTTATTGGGAAGGCTTCTAATTTATCCCCTTGCATATGATGTTTGTTGATGGTTTTAGCTATATACTGTTTATTATTTTTAGGAAAGGTCCTTCTATTCTTATACTTTTCAATGTTTTCAATAGGAATGGATGCTGTATTTTGTCAAAGGCTTTTTCAGCATCTATTGAGATAATCATGTGATTTTTGTTGGTTAGACTGTTGATATGGTCAATTATGTGCATGGTTTTCCTAATGTTGAACCATCCTTGCATTCCTGGTATAAATCCCACCTGATCATGGTAGATGACCTTTTTAATTACTTGCTGGAGTCTCTTTGCTAATATTCTATTTAAGATTTTTGCATCTATGTTCATTAGGGAGATTGGTCTGTAGTTTTCTTTCTCTGTTTTTGGTCTCCCTGGCTTTGGAATCAGTACCATATTTGTGTCATAAAATGAATTGGTAGGACTCCTTCTTTGCTTATCATATCAAATAATTTGTATAGTATTGGGATTAGTAGCTCTTTGAATGTCTGATAGAATTCAATTGTGAATCCATCAGGTCCTGGTGATTTTTTCTTAGGGAGTTCTTTGATGGCTTGTTCAATTTCTATTTCTGATATGGGATTATTTAGATATTCTATTTCTTCTGCTGTTAATCTAGGCAATTTATATTTTTGTAAATATTCATCCATATATCCTAAATTGTTATATTTCTTGCCATATAATTGGGCAAAATATTTCTTTATGATTGCCTTAATTTCCCCTTCATTAGAGGTGAGGTCTCCCTTTTCATCTCTAATACTGTCAATTTGGTTTTCTTCTTTCCTTTTTCTTATTAGATTGACTAGTACTTTGTCTATTTTATCTGTTTTTTCAAAATACCAGCTTCTCATCTTATTTATTAATTCAATAGTTCTTTTACTTTCGATTTTATTAATTTCTCCCTTAATTTTTAGTATTTCTAATTTAGTTTTCATCTGGGGGTTTTTTATTTGCTCACTTTCTAATTTTTTGAGTTGCATGCCCAATTCATTAATCTCTGCCCTCCTTAATTTGTTAATATATGCACTCAGGGATATAAATTTCCCCCTGAATACTACCTTGGCTGCATCCCACAGAGTTTGGTAGGATGTCTCATCATTGTCATTCTCTTCAATGAAATTGTTGATTGTTTCTATGATTTCTTCTTTGGCAAATTGGTTTTGGATAATCATATTATTTAATTTCCAATTGGTTTTTGATTTGCCTGTCCAGGTGCCCTTACTGATTATTAGTTTTATCGCATTATTATCTGAGAAGGTTACATTTATTATATCTGCTCTTTTACATTTGTTTGCCATGATTCTATGCCCTATTACATGGTCAATCTTTGTAAATGTACCATGTGCAGCTGAAAAGAAGGTGTATTCCTTTTTGTCCCTATTTATTTTTCTCCACATATCAATTAAATCTAATTTTTCTAGGACTCCATT
>NW_025358397.1:0-2103 GCF_016433145.1 Gracilinanus agilis | reverse complement strand
TCTCTCTCTCTCTCTCTCTCTCTCTCTCTCTCTCTCTCTCCCCCCCTACAATTTCTGGGAAACAAGTTTATGAAACCTTTTTTTTCTCAAAAGAAACTACACAATCAGCTAATAGGCCAAATAAACAGAACACCTTACCAACTTCTTAAAGAATCACTGAGAATGAGACTCGATGGGTGAAAAATTACAGTCTATTTTTCCTAGTTGCTGTGATTTATTTGAACAAATGATTTGGTGAGCAAATAAATGTACCTTAGGTTGATCACAAAAGCCAAAACAAACTATCTGATGGCTATTTCTCACCATATTTATTTTATCTGAAATGGAGATCATAAATGATTGAAACCCAGCCAAAAAGCCAATCAAGCTAATCATAACACCAGACTTTTAACAATTAAATGTCTCCATTGTAGACAAGCTCATATTTAGCTGATGAATTGATTTGAATCTGTTTTCATGCTTTATTTGCATCATGCTTTTGGTTATGACTATCTTGACAGAAATAAATGACTTCATTATATAAGTTGGTAATTAAATAACTACCTAGATACCAATAAACAGAAGAACATAGAAACCAAAGATGTTTAACTCTGCTTAGATCAGTACACAATAGCCTTTCATTGTTCCATGTGATTACTAAACATTAATTACCTTCTTTATCTAAACAGCAGAAGTTCCAAGATAGTCAGTTTTAAGACTGTTTAAAATTCTGAGTGGTTAATCCATCTTCAAAGTTTTATACTATATGGATATGCATTTGTCTCCCTACCTGGAAATTATCTCCTTGTTTCTTCTTCATTTTGAGGTAACTCCCACTTTTGGAACAAGATCAAGCAAATTTCTTTGCATAGCTACTTCCTTGGACAATATTGGAATAATTTTTGTGAGGCAGATTGTAGTCTATAAGGTATATATGTACATATACATATATGTGTAAGGCAGATTTCTTCTTGATTTTATGTAAATACAGAAAGTTAGGGATATGGTTGGGCAGGGGAAGGATGGTGCCTTTCCCACTAGACTTAGTTTTATTATTGTACATTGTCCCTTCATCCATTTTTCAGAGGAGAAAAAGAATTTTGGATTTGAGAAACTGGCAATCCTATAGTTTATTTTTTTTAAACATTTTGATGGGAGAGCAGTTTCTAAAACAGACACTAAAAGTTGTCTGAACTTTTGGAGCCTACACCAGATAGGTTCCTGAGAGAAATTCTATCCTTAGTGGTGAGGAAATACACATGAAAAAATAGATGACCTCTTGAAGGCAGTAGGTAGCTGAAGGAATTTTCCATAGCATTCTAAAGAGTGTGGTGCCTCCAGTGAAGAATCTTCTTCTGGTGAGAAAAATCCTCTGCAAAACAGGTCTCTCCTTATATGTTTAAAAAAATGAGTAGGATTTTTCAGCAACCTGAGAAGTAAGAGTATTAGGACTTTTGCCTTTCTATAAGAAAAAGTCTTTAGGCTTTAAGCTAAAAGAGCAATGGCAGAATCTCAATATTCTCATTCATGATATGGGAGTGCTGGTGGACAAAGTAATTCCAAAACTTCCTTCAAACTCTAAAAATCCATCCATGAATGGACAACTTCAGGTGATATGACAGAGCAATGGTTTATTAGGAAGAGCTAAACCTACTTCAATTCAATACAACTCACCTTAATTCAAAGAAATAGTTTTTAACTCAAGTGTGTAGCAATTGATGGAATAATTTGGTCAGCATGAGAAAGTAGATTGACAAATGTCAAAGGGGGCCCATGATACAAAATTGGTTAAGTAACCTTGAATTAGATGATTTGCAAGATTGCTTCTAATTCCAAGACTCTAGAGTATGTAAAAGGCATGTCAGAGTTGGGAAATATCTGGGATTCCTATGATACATGAATTCAGAGCATTAATACTTATTGGGAGAGAAAGTCATTTCTAAATCATAGTATCTATTTCTTCTTTATTTAAAAATTTAATTTTTTTCTATTAACTAGCATTTATTTTCTCTTTCTTACATGTCTCCCTCACTACTGGAAAAACAAAGAGAAATAAAATCCTCATTACAAACATATAGAGGTAAGCAAAACATATTTCCACATTGGCCATCTACAAAAGTAAAT
>NW_025358396.1:0-5066 GCF_016433145.1 Gracilinanus agilis | reverse complement strand
TATCCCCATTGCAGATGATGTTTGTTGATGGTTTTAGATATATACCTCTTATTATTTTTAGCAAAGGCCCTTCTATTCCTATGCTTTCTAGTGTTTTCAGTAAGAATGGGTGTTGTATTTTGTCAAAGGCTTTTTCAACATCTATTGAGATAATCATGTGATTTTTGTTATTTGCTTGTCGATATGGTCCAAACTTTATCTTTTGAAAAAAACATAAGACATTTGTAGAATATCTGGAAAACCCAAACAATAGAATTCACATAAATTCTCATCTTATCAATTTGTAACTTTTATAAATTTGTAACTTTTATAAATATGTATATATACATATATTATACAGATCTCTGTGTATATTTGTGTCACATAGCTAGTTGGTCCAGATCTATGATTTGTTTAGAGGAATTACCAGGATATAAACCCACTCCACCTTTACTCATCTGTAATTAATTTTAGAGTTGCTGAGGGCTTGAGGAATTGCATAACCTAGGATGACTTAGGGTGATAGAATTAGTATATGGAAGAAGATCTAGAATTCAAGTCTTTCCAACTCTATAATCACTAGTCAGTCCAATATCTATTATATGTACATGAATGCACATATGCACACATACACATGTACATGCACACGATTTTTGCTAAATAAGGACTAATGTCTGTATTAATTTTCCTATGCCCCCATTCCTGAATGAATATAAGCTCCTTGAAGGAATGGCCTATTATCTATTGGTCTTTGTATCTCTACTGCCTAGAATGTACAGGGTGAAAGCTTGATACATCATTATTTCAGAGGACTTGAACTTATCTGTATATAATAGTGTAAAGTGATTCTGTTCTGTATGCTCTCTGTGGGTATGGAAATATAAATGAGAGTTGCACTTGAATATTTTAGAATATGGTATTTCTGATGTGTATAGATGTGCATTTTTGTAAGTAGATATGCTATCGTGTTTCATTATTTTCTACTTGTGTTTATGTTTATTAGTTCAACATTCAAGGAGCTGTTTGTTTCTCCTTAGATATGATCAGATGAGTAAACTTTGTGATTTAGACAGTCAGACTTCAGCCATAAGCATGTTGTACATAATTAACTGACAGGGCTAAGCATACCTCACACAGTTCTATTTAAAAAATCTTTTACTAATGCCTTTTAGTTTTTCATTATAGCACCTTTGCAATTTAATTACTCTTCCATTAACCTTCTTTTGCGACAAAGAAAAAATAGTTAGTGAATGAAAAAGCATTTATTAAGTATTCAGAGAACTGTGCTAAACTCTGGGGATTTAAATTTTAAAAAATAGTCCCTGCTCTCAAGGAAGATACATTTTAATTAAAGACAATACATATAGATTTCAGTTGTGAGTTATATGGAAAGGACCCAAGAAGTTTATAATGTCTCTAGTTTGCCATCATTTCCATTAATATAAGCATAGATTTCTGATATTGAACCATTTGACAGTATCAGGGACTTTGGTGCTAAGAGCTATCTTTTCTGCATTTTCTTTTTGTAAATTAAATTTAAATTTAAAAATTTAAAATTTTTCCATGGTTACATGGTTCTTGTTGTCTCCCTCCCCTCTTCTTACCCCTTCCTGGAGTGTCCAAGCAATTCCACTGAGTTATACATATATTATCACTCAAAACCCATTTCCACATTATTAATTTTTGTAATATAATAGTCTTAATACCATAACCAAAAATCATATATCCATATAAACAAATGATAAATTATATATTTTCTTCTGGATTTTTACTCCCACATTTCTTTTTCTAGATGTAGATAGCATTCTTTCTCATAAAAATCTCAGAATTGTCCTGGATCATTGCATTTCTTTTAGTAGGAATTGTCCCACAGTGTTTCAGTTACTATATATAATGTTCTCTGTTAAGTTCTGTTTGATGAGCCCTTAATCTTTTCATGCTGTTCCCAAAATTCTCTTGGTTCTGCTTATTTCACTCTGTATCAATTCATGTAAGTCTTTCCAGTTCTTATAAAAATCAGATAGTTCATCATTCCTTATAGCACAATAGTATTCCATCATCATCATATACCACAATTTGTTCAGCAATCAAGGGACACCCTCTCATTTTCCTTTTTTTTTTGCTACCACAAAGAGCTCAGCTTTAAATATTTTTGTACAAACAGATCCTTTCCTATTTTTTTTATCTCTTTCAGATACAAACATAGTAGTGGTATTCCTAGAGGAAAGGACATGCAATCTCTTAAAGCCCTTTGGGCACAATTCCAAATTGCCTTCCAGAATGGCTGGTCAATTCACCAGCAATAATGCATTAGTGTCCCAGTTTTGCCACATCCCCTCCAATATGTTATTTTTCTTTACTGTCATATTGGCCAATCTGCTAGGTGTAAGGTGGCACCTCAGAGTTGTTTTGATTTGCATTTCTGTCATCAAGAGGGATTTAAACATTTTTATATGATTATTGATAGTTTTGATTTCTCCATCTGAAAACTGCCTGTTCATATTCCTTGACTTTGTCGATTGGGGAATGATTTGATTTCTTATAAATTTGACTTAGTTCTATGTATATTTGAGAAATTAGACCTTTGTAAGAGAATTTTGTTAAAAAAAATTTTCAGAGTTTGTTCTTTGCTTTCTAATTTTGTTTGCTTTCTAATTTTGTTTGTACAAAAACTTTTCAATTTAATATAATCAAAATTATTCATTTTACATCTTATAATGTCCTTTGTCTCTTGTTTGGTCTTAAATCCTTCCCTTCCTCATAGATCTGACAGGTATACTATTCCATATTCACCTAATTTACTTATAATATCACTCTTCATATTTAAATCATATGTCTATTTTGAAATTATCTTGAAATAGGGGGTGAAATATTGATCTAAACCTAATTTTTGTCATACTGTTTTCCAATTTTCCCAGAAGTTTTTGTCAAATGGAGGGTTCTTATCTATTCTAACCTAGACCTGAGATTTCATTACCATGGAGAAATTAGGTTGACACTTATTCTGTACCCCAAAGACCTAGGGAACTGGCAGAGGATCAATATTTAAGTGATCTTTTAGGGGGAAATTGACTGATCTTTATTGGGTACAGATGATATCCTAGATCTTTTTATAACAAAACAAATACCTCAGGTACACACATACAGTGTATGTATCAGACACAGGATCTGTGTTATGTCTTCTTAACTCTAAGGTTGACTTTCTATTGTACCATAATGTCTCCTCTCTTCTTTCAGGGAATAGTGGAAAGTAAATAGTTGGAGAAACCAATTATGGCCCAGACCTAAAGAGACTTAAATGCCAGGCAAAGGAGTTTAGTTATTTTCTGCAACCCAGGAGAAATCATTGAGAGTTTATAAGGAAGGGGATTAAATAAATGAAGCAATGTTTTAGGAAAATTAATCTAGTGGAGGTATATGTGGTAGATTGAAGAGAAGAGGGATCAAGGGCAAGTTTCTGAATAGTCATGCTGTATAGTAAAATGCAATATGAAAAATGATTTGACTATTAATAAATCACAATTTGGATCTAAAAGCCATTGAGTTAATTATTAGTAAGTGTGTAGGCTAAAGACTGGTAGAAGATGTATAGTATGCATTTATTTTTTTAGTGTCATTGATTGCTTGAGGAATTTTTTGTAAACTGAATGGAATATTGTTATTTAATTTATATATTTAATGTCTGAGGAATAAAATATGTTCTGCAATAGATCTACCACTTCTTTACGAAAATTAAATATATTCTCTGGTATAAATATTATGCATGGCACAGAAATTAGATTTTTTTCCTTTTGTGAATTTCAATACAGTGATGTGTTCCTATGTGCCTAATAGAATGAATATATTTCATCTTTTTAAATGATTTCTCCAGGGAAACAGTATCTGGAGGTTTTGACTAGTTTAGGAAGCAGTCTGCATTGTGTTATACTACACTCCAATTCTTTATTTTGCTTGTCACCGTTTGGCTTCTAAACATAAGTCTGTTCAATGACCTTAGTTTATAAAGCACTGTGTTTAGATACCTCAAATGAATCTCAATTCATTAGACATGTGCCTATCTTACTCCTCAGCCTACAACATTTTTCCTTCATATGTTTCTATCTCTCCTTTCCTATATCTTCCTTCTTCCCTCTCAGGTGTAGATACACAGACACATCTGCATACTCACACTCATGAACATACATGCTGTACACATATAAAAGTACACACAGGTGACATCTATGCACCCACATACACACATAACTACATACATATGTTTACACATTCACACCGTCACTATACACACATGTTCACCTACATGTGCATAGATGTAAACACAGGTACATACACTTACAAATGCCAGTGCACACTTATACACTTATACATAATAAATTAGTAATACAAAAGGTCATTGTCTTAAAGAAAAACAATATACTGTATTAAGATATTTACTCTTTGCTCTGATATATATTACATGTACATATGCATGTCTCTCTGTATATACATATACATTTATGTGTGTGAATTTTTCCTTCATAGGACTGTCCTCTACAAAGTTTTTGATGAAGTAATTGAAGTTAGTTTGGAAGACAGTGCTGACTATGTCCACTTAGCTTTGCTGAAGAGACCAGAACTTGGTGTAACTTTCACCAAACTTCACTGTTGGACTCTTACTCATTATAGCAAATGTGTTTTTATGGATGCTGATACAATGGTGAGTACAGTAGGAAATAATGAAGATTATTTACTATATTATAAAGCTTAAAAAATAATAGTTGTAGAGAGATTGGGGGGAAATTATGGCACACTAGGATGCAGAAGATCTACCGCTGTTGTGAAAGAAATAATCATCTTTGAATTCTTCCCAAACCAAGGAGTCTATAGAAAAATTTATAGAATCCTGAAGTGATACTGGTATGGAGAAACTGAGTTAGGTCAAGGATGGAGCATAGAGGACAGGGTACAGTCTGAACCAAAGATCAAGCAGTGCCTGAGTCAGCTTGATCTTTTCCAGATTCTGTGGCTATAGGAATCCAGCAAGAGATAGGAAAATTGAAATATTCTGAGTCCAGTGTCACATTCCCTGCCTGTGTTGTGAGGTGAAATAA
>NW_025358395.1:0-5885 GCF_016433145.1 Gracilinanus agilis | reverse complement strand
CTTTCTTTCTTTCTTTCTTTCTTTCTTTCTTTCCCCTTACCTTCCATATTGGAGTCAATACACAAGACAGAAGAGTGGTAAGGACTAGGCAAAGGGGACCAAGTGACTTGCCCAGGGTCACACAGCTGGGAAGTGTCTGAAGCTAGATTTGAACCTAGGACTTCCCATCTCTAGGTCTGGCTCTCAATCCACTGAGCTACCCAGCTGCCCCCTGGTTCTGCTTATTTCACACTGCATCAAATAATGTAGGTTTTTCCAGTGCTTTCTGAAATTATCCTGTTCATCATTTCTTATGGCAAAATAGTATTACATCCCCATCATATACTA
The DNA here is from genome assembly GCF_016433145.1 of Gracilinanus agilis. Lineage (NCBI taxonomy): Eukaryota > Metazoa > Chordata > Mammalia > Didelphimorphia > Didelphidae > Gracilinanus > Gracilinanus agilis. Next base: position 5,558 of record NW_025358395.1, on the reverse strand, counting down.
CATTTTGTTCAGTCATTCCCCACTTGATGAGCATCCTCATAATTTCCAATTCTCTGCTATAATAGATCAAGAGTTAGATAAAATTTTAAAGTTAAAGTTTTTATTGTAGGATCTGAAGAGCTTTTCCATTTTTGATTTTTCTTCTCTTCTTTACTGCTTATTAAATCTTAATTATTTCTTGAGAATCAACGGAAGAGGCAGAGAGAAACATAGAGCTTAGGAAAGGCTGAGCATGATAGCAGTAGCTACTTTTTCCTTTATGTAACTAAAAATGTCTAAGGCACCAAACAGAGTCTTCAGAAGATTGGCAGCAGAACATTCTAAGTAGTCATTCTCTACTATAGAATGGGGGCAGGGACAATAAATGGTTGTAGTGTTAGGAATATAGGAAAAAGATTATCAGCCTCAACCTGCTCCTATAGTGATGCCAAGTGAAATTACATGATAACTTGCATAGTCCTGGCCTTTGCTACCAAGAGCAAGGTGAGTATTGAAACCAATTTACTTACTCCAAACTAAATGTCAGTTGTTCCTGGGGTAGCTTAGGTTCAATGTTCTCAACAGCTCTCTTAAGTATAGTGTCCTATATAGATCTCTATCATGGGCTACTCCTTTTAACAGAACAGATTGTTTAACATCAACATCTTCTGATCCTATTCAACTCTTACTCATGCTCTCCCATAAATCTCTTGATATGATCCACCTCAATGTACTTGAAATCTTCCTTGGAATCAAGGAGCTATACCTTTATTTTCACTAACTTCTAATTGCAATTTAGCTTTTACTTTATTAAAGATGTAGGTATTTAATATTTTGAGAAAGCCTGAAAGCTTCATCAGACTGTCCAAAAGGGTCCATGGCACCTATGGGGGGAGGAAGTCAGGGGGTGAAGGGGAAAGTAAGAGCATGAATCATGTAACCATGTTAACTTTTCTAAAAAATAAAAATTAAAAAAAAAGATATCCAAAAAATGAAAAAAATAGAATGTCTGAAAGCTGATAAAAAGATAAATATAAAAAGGGAAAAATGACTGGTGGAATATTTCCAGTATAGATTTATGGCCCAAATCCACATAATTATTGCAGTATAGCTATAGGCTTCTGTGAAATTCAAGTGAGATAAACTAGCTGAAGAAAGGTTTTGTTTATGCAGAATTTTGCTGTGGTAGCAAGAGTTTACCTGTCACTTATTTCCAATGGAAAGAGCTAGAAGTTTGCTTGTTGTTATTGCTTTGATCTCACAAGCATCTTCATCTAATTTTTCTAAAACAAGAGAATTATTGTGCATATTGGGCCTTTTTCAAGTCTTTTACTATGGAAAGCAGGTCAGTCACAACAGTATTTTTAATTTGACAAGGGATGACAAAAACATGTAGAGCTCTTTAACTGTTGTCATTGTCATCTATTACGCCCAAACAAGTTGATTTTAATATTTGTCGAATTAAAAAGTATTGTTGCGTGCTAAAACAAATATAAAGGACACCTTGACTTTATGTGATTACCAGTGGAGCACAGATGCTGTTCACTGGCTATTTCTTAAATCTGCTATATGATTAGCTGATCTCCTTTTTCTATCTTACACCTCTCTGACAGTATCTGTTAGCCTACATCTTCTACACACCTGATTCTCCTTTGATCTTTGGGTGACTTGCAAATTCACTTCTTAGGCTACTGGTAGTCATTGACTAGTAGCTAGGCAGCACCACTGGGAAAAAATGATATGTTCCATGCATCTGACTTTTATTGGGATAGGAAACCTTGCCGATTATTTATTTTTACTAGCAATGCAAATTGGAATCTATTCTGCAACTTAGAGCTGCCCTGGACACTGAGGGGTTGAGTGATTTGCACGGGGTCATAAGCTCAGACTTCATGACTCTGAGATTGGCTCTCTCTTCCACTACCCCATGCTGCTTCTGGCCTGGAAGAATATTCCTGTTAACAGGATGTGCCTTTGTTTCTAGAAGATACTTGGAATCATTGAAACACCATACAATTCCTCATAGGCCATTTAGCACATATTTCTATTCTTGTTCACTATGGGACCTAGTTCACTGTCTACCTGCAGTATTTATCCTAGATATTCTCTCTCTCCCCACCTCTTTCCTTCACTCTTTCTCTCTTATCTTTTCCCTCTACCTTCTTTTTCTCTTTCCTTGCTTTTCTCTTTCTTCTCTCTTCTCTGTCTCTCACCCTCTCTCTTTTTCATCTCTCTCTTCTCTCCCCTCTTTTTTCTCTACCTATGTGTATACACACATCTATGCTTTTAGACTAGTTCTATAGCCTCCTCAGGGTATACGTTGTAGAGTATAGCTCCTTTTTCTAACTTGTTTTTGATTAATGCCATTTCTACTTCCTCATCTAAAACACTGTGGATTGTGATGTGAGAATCCATATGTGCTGTCTCCAATATAATTGATGGAGAAAGTAGTTTGTGACATAGATTTAAAAAATATATTTTCCTTTTTTTTGTTTCTCTGCTCATTATTTTAATTCCAGGTTCATCCTTAAATGCCCTTGTGATGATCTGGATTAGCTGGATAACTTGCCAAGCTTTCTATAAAGATTTTCCCCGCTTCTCCACCTCTTCATTCTGTTTTATGAGGTGATACTGCTCGCCATCTTCTATAATCCTTCCCCATAAGATCTTAAAAATGTTTATATTTTAAATCAGTGTAACCCTTAGTTATCATATTTTTCTTCTGACTAGGACACCAAGTGTTTGTTGGCTGGGATGTTTTCTAAGATTCTTTGGTTTCCTTCTTTTGACAATTGATTTATATTGGCTAAACTTTCTTTGGAAATTGTGGTAGTCTGTTTATGTATTTTAAAAATCCATTTCTCATGCTATGGCATCAACATCTTGTTTAAATAGGTAATGCTGAACTTGTTTTAATTATACATTGTCCTTTCATTTTTATCCTTTCTTCTAATTTGGCATTTATTTTGATGTTTGTTCTACTCAGCTGATGATCTTAATATACACAGAGATTATTAGGAAATGACTCCCAGATTGTTAACCAGTCATTTCTTGTCACAACGAATTTAACTTAGATTTTGGTGATGTTATTTGGTACTCATCATGTCCTGTTTGCCCTAATTCTCTCCTTAAAGAAAATATTCATAATATGTAGATTCGAGCTTACTTCATATTCTACAAGCCTTTGACATTTCTCTTGTCTTATTCCCAAACCACATTTTCCAACTTTTTTTTGGCTTTCCTCCTCTGTGCTAAATTTGTGTTGAAGTCATCAAGAATTGAAGTCTGTATTGCTTTAACTTATAGGATTTTATTGATTTTTGGTAGAATTTCTTCTCCTTTATAAGACAGGTTGAAGTAGAGACACCAATTATCAACTTGCTAATTTTCTTAGGAAATGCTTATCATGACCATTGCAAGAGATGACCAAATGTCCATGAGATGATGTTTCAAGTTGCCTTGGAGATACAATAAAAAGAACTTCCATATCTGAAATATACTCTCTCCTTGTGTTCCCCTCATAAATACCCTCTCTTTAAAAATTATAGTGAATATTATGAGGTGTTTTATTTTTATTAATAAAACATTCATTTCCATTTATCTCAACCCTCCTTCCTACCTCTCCACCCCAAAGAAGGCAACAGATATGTATATATAGATTGCCTTTCATGTTTCCACTTTTCGGTTCATGCTATAGAGGTGAACATTCACAAGTTATTCTTCAAATATTAAATTTGTAACTGTATGCAATGTTCTCTTGGCTCTAGTTGCTTCATTCTTCTTTATATTATGGAGTTCTTACCAAGTGTTTTAAATATTAATCTGCTCATTGTTTCTTATAAAGCAAATATCCTCTCTTCTTTTAAGATGCAGCTTGGACACCATATTCTTTTTTTTTTTTAACTTTTTTTTTTTAAAACCCTTGTACTTAGGTGTATTGTCTCATAGGTGGAAGAGTGGTAAGGGTGGGCAATGGGGGTCAAGTGACTTGCCCAGGGTCACACAGCTGGGAAGTGGCTGAGGCCGGGTTTGAACCTAGGACTTCCTGTCTCTAGGCCTGACTCTCACTCCACTGAGCTACCCAGCTGCCCCCTTGGACACCATATTCTGCATGAAGAAGTTCTTATTTCCTTTTTCCCGAGCCTGTACTTACTAGTGTCCTCACTCCCAAATCTGCTGGTATTTAACCACTTGGTATTTATTAACTTTATGTTGGTTTTATATTTCTTATCTCTACAATTAAAATGTTAACTTACTGTACGTTTTTATTCTTTGCATTTCCAGTATAGTGATTGGCATGTAATAAGTACTCATTCATCCTTTGTTTTGAAGAGGACCAATGACATCACCCATTGCTAGTGAATTGCACTTAAGGGAGGCAGAGTTGCATGAAGTCATTGGTCTCCCTCTTTCTTACAGTCATCAAAGTCCAGTAGCAGGATAAAAGTCAGGATGACTGGTAATGACCCAGGATGCAGTGGATGACCTCAGTCTTTTCAATGTCTGATCAAACTCTAGGCTCTCCATACTGCCTGCTTTAGGTACATTCATGGCCATTGGGAAAAATTATTTTCATCTGCTCATTCTGCCAAGGGAGGTCTTCACATTCTTCAGGAAGACATCCCTACAACTCCCTAATGGGTTTCAGGCCTGCTATTACTCTCAGCCCAATTTAGCCCCACTGCTGAGATGGTTTTACTGAGGAATGGCCACTGAGCAGGCTACAGCTTCTTAGAGTCACAGTTGAGAGCTGAGTAAAAGTAGACACTAAAGGTGAATGAGAAGCCCTGAAAAGAGCCCAGCAAGCCCTTTCACCAGAGGCACTAGTTCTCTCTCAACACTCCATAAATTCCAATGGCAGCTAGGTGGTACAGTGGCTACTGTATTGAGCTTGGAATAAGGAAAGATCATCTTGAATTCAAATCTGGCCTCAGATTTAGCTATGTGACTCTGGTCAAGTCACTTAACTCTGTATGCCTCAGTTCCTCATCTATGAAACAAGCTAGAGGAAGAAATGGCAAGCCATTCCAGTAACTTTGCTGAGAGAAATTGAAAATGGTGTCACAAAGAGGCAAATATGACCGAAATGACTAAATAACAATAATCACCTTGAATAGGTACTTAAATACATAATTGATTGCTTGAACTCTTGACTGCTTTTCCCATTTTTTGTATGTTTCTTTTCCTAGACCCAGGTGAGTGGGAATTGTAAGACGACTATGTCTAGACTTGGAGATGCCTTATGAGTCTAAGAGTTCTGGGGTTCTTAGATCCTTCATAGGAGATGGCTACACTTTGATGACTCGATCGAGATGACTCGATCATTAGTCAATAATCTTTTCTTAAGTGCCTAATATGTTCCAGGCACTGTGGTAAAGGCTAGGGATACAAAGAAGGTAAAAACAATTCCTGTTCTTAAATAGCTCATAGTCTAATGAGGGAGACAACATGAAAACAGCTATATTTAAGGAAGATTTTATAGACATATAAAATATTATATACACAAAATATTATATATGTATATAGAAAATATATCTAGATAACATTTTATATGTATATACATAAATATTATATAGGTG
>NW_025358394.1:0-9127 GCF_016433145.1 Gracilinanus agilis | reverse complement strand
TCTGTCTCTCTCCTCTCTCTCTCTCTCTCTCTCTCTCTCTCTCTCTCTCTCTCTCTCTCTCTCTCTCTCTGAGGCCCAATAATTAGGACTGAGAACATCACCTGCTTTATTCTTTTACCAAATCCACCAAGATCCTGGGATTTCCACGTTCAGCATTCCCCTAGAGTTTCTGTATCTTCATCTAGAGCAGTGGTTCCCAAACTTTTTTGGCCTACTGCCCCCTTTCCAGAAAAAAAACATTACTTAGTCCCCTGGAAATGAATTTTTTAAAACTTTAATAGCAATGAATAGGAAAGATAAATGCACCTGTGGCCATCACTGCTCTCCTGGATCTCTGCAGCACCCACCAGGGGGCAGTGGCGCCCACTTTGGGAATCACTGATCTAGAGCTTGGTTTAGCTGAATGTATAAGTGGGGACTGAATGGACACGCCTTTGCCCATTTGCAAATTTGTACTTATAGATAATTAAGCTCAAAATTAAAATTTCTTAGACTTTCTGAATGAACTTAGGTTTTCTACCCTTTGGGCAGGGGAGGTTTCTGGGGTCTATGTACATGATGGTTTCAAAGATGCTTAGTATGTTTTATTTTTAAAAAATTATCCTGTGCTAGTTATTAGGTACTATTTATTTAATGCTATGTCATGTTCAAACATGTTTATTTGTTCTTTGGAGAGGTGACTTCATTCTTTTTAAACATTTTTTGGGAGGTGATTTCATTCTTCGGAGGTCAACTGACCAGAACTTGACATACTGTAAGTTTAAGAAAGAATTGTGGTTTGGCTGAAGGTGGGAGCTCAGAGCTTTGTTGCCACTGGATCTCCTTTTACTTTTTTGGCTAATTAGTGTTTCTCAGCCTTAAATAAAGACATCTATTCTTAGGGATGGTATTTCTTGCAAAGATATTTATTTTATTAATTACACATGGTAACAAATTTCCACCCAAGTTTTCTGAAGTTAGATGATTCAAATTGTCTCCCTCCCTCTCATCCCTCCCCTTTCCCAGAGCTGGCAAGCAATTTGATCTGGCTTATACATATGTTATCATGCAAAACATGATGGCATTTCTAATAGACCCTGCAACAATTCCTGTTCCTAGCTTTGGCAACAACTCCAGTTAAGCCTTTTATGAACTGTTCCCTTTCTCTCTATTTCAAATAATTATCCTTTATTTTAACATCCACTTTAAAATATTTTGAATTTCCTATTCCTCTTGCCCCTCCTCCACCCACTGAGAACAGAAGCAATATGATAGCAACTATACATATGAAGTAAAAACCATATTTCTATATTTGCCATCTTACAAAAAGAATCAAGGGGAAAAGGAAATGAAAAAAGTACACTTCAACCTGCACTCGTTTGTTAATTCTCTTTCTAGAGGTGGACATCATTTTTCTTTTTCTTTTTTTAAACTCTAGCATTTTTCTTCATGAGTCCTTTGGAATTTTCTTGGATCATTGTATTAATCAGAGTAGCTAAGCCTTTCACAGTAAATCATCCTTACAATATCACTCTTACTGTATAAAATGTCATCCTGGTTCTGCTTATTTCACTTTACATCATCATTCTTCCCAGGTTTTTCTCAAACCATTCTTTTTTTTTTAATTTTAAAAAATTTACTTAATTAATTTAGAATATTTTCCCATGGTTACATGATTCATGTTCTTTCCCTCCCCTCTTCCCACCCCCTTCCTGTAGCCAAAGAGCAATTCCACTGGGTTTTACATGCGTCATTGATCAAGACCTATTTTCATATTATTAGTATTTGCACTAGAGTCTGCATCCCCATTGAACCATGTGACCAAGCAGTTTTTTTCCCCTGTGTTTCCGCTCCCACAGTTCTTTCTCTGGATGTGGATAGAATCTTTCTCATAAGTCCTTCAGAATTGTCCTTTGCTAGTAGAGAAGTCCATTACATTTTATTGTGCCACAGTGTATCTGTCTTGGTGTATAACATTCTCCTGGTTCTGCTCCTTTCACTCTGCATCAGTTCCTGGAGGTTGTTCCAGTTTACATGGAATTCCTCCAGTTCATTATTCCTTTTCTGAAAACATTCAGCTCATCATTTCTTATAGCACAACAGTATTCCATCACAATTATATACCACAACTTGTTTAGTCATTTCCCAATTGATGGATATTCTCTCATTGTCCAATTCTTTCTCACCATAGAAAGAACTGGCTATAAATATTCTTTGTACAATAGATTCTCTGTTCCTTTGATCTCTTTGGGACACAAACCTAGTAGTGGGATTGTTGAATCAAAAGGGTGTACACTGTTTTATAACACTTTAGACATGGTTCCAAATTGTTCTACTGGCCCTTCTCTTTAAGCTTACTTGACTAGCATTTTCCAGCCTTTTAATGAGACATTCTCAGATGCTCCAATTCTTGGCTCTGATCCCATGAGGCCGAAGGGTTAGAGAAAAGGAAAGTGGACCCATAGAGGTAAGGCTCAGTTCTTACCTTCTTGGGGCCAGAGTTCACAGCTGGTGGATTCCCATATGGAATTTCAATAAACTCTCTCTTTCTATGCCACCTTAAGGTGATCTCTTGCCAAGTTTATAACTCTTTGAGTTTCGTTTCTTGCTTTTCCTGTTTGGAAACTAAATCACATTGACCCTTTCTAGGACAGAATCTCATTTACAAATTTCTTCTTTTTTTTTTTTTTATGATTTCAACTTGTTCATTTGCTGACTTGTTGATTTGATTTTCTGTCTTCTTTTTCGTAAGATCTGATAAAAGTCAATCTATTTTGTTAGTCTTTTCAAAGTAACAGATTTTAGTTTTATTTCTGTTTTCCTACTTATTAATTATTCCTTTAGTTTTTATAATCTTCTCTTTTATGATATTTTTGGTTTGTCTTCTAATTTTTAAAATCCACATTTGGTTCATTAATCCTTTCTTTTTCTATTTTGTTATTGTATTTTTTTAAAGGGATATATTTTCCCCCTTAAAGATTGCTTTAGTTGCATCCCAGAAATTTTGGCATATTGTTTCATTATTATTATTTTCCTTTCTCATAATTATTGTTTATGTTTTTTAAATTTGATCTGCTCATTTTTGAGGATTTCATTGCTAAGTCTCTGTTTAGGTCTGTGCTCTCCAAACAGATTAACAATTTTATTATGTCATGGTCTGTGAAGAATGAATTTACTATTTCTAACTTTTTATATTTATGTGAAATATCTCTCTGCCCTACTACATGGTCAATTAAAAAAAAAACCTCTTACCTTCCATCTTAGAATCAATATTGTGTATCGGTTCTAAGGCCAGAAAAGCAGTACGGATTAGGCAATGGGGTTTAAGTGACTTCCTGAGGGTCACACAGATAGGAAGTATCTGAGACCACATTCGAACCTAGGACTTTCCATCTTTTATCCCTTCATTTTTGCTCTATATATGCCTTTTCTTTTTAGGTGTTTCTTATAAGCAACAGATTGTGAGGTTTTGTGTTCTCTGTCAATTATTTTTCATAGACCTTTTCAATCAATTTGATTGTTTAATACATTTATACTTAGAGTTATGAGAATTGGTTTATATTTTTCTCCAATTGTCTCTAATAGTGTTCCCTCAACCCCCAGAATTAGGATTAAAAAAAATCCCTCTGTATCTATAAAGGCAGTATTTTGTCTCTTTAATTAATTTTGCTTAATCTACTTAGAGATAGCTGTATTTCTACAGATTCTTTCCCCCGCATCCTCAAACCTTCCTTCTCACCCCTTTCCCTAGTTTGGAAGTTTTAATTTATTAATTTCCTTTTCTTTACTCTTTAATCTAATTATCTAATTCTCCACCCCCCACCTTTCCTCTTCTCAGTCAAGTAAAAACCCTTTTATTCTCCCTCTTCAATTCATTAGTTTTTTATTTAAAAATTTTAAGTCTTTCAATTTTTTCTTTTTAAAAGATTATTTTTAATTTCAAATTAAGATCCCTCTTCTTCCCCTCCCTCTTCTCTTGTGTACTTTTAGAGAGAGAAATCCCTCAATGGTTCCTCTGTTGTTATTTTGTGGAGCAAACAGCTGCCATTACTTTTATCTCTTGTACATAATTTGGAAGAAGTTTGAGAGAATCAAGAGAAGACGTCCAGTCTTCTATCTGGTTGGTCATTGTGACCTGACGCTTCCAGAACCACAAAGTTGGAAGGGATCTTAGCAACCATCTCATCCAAATGCAATCCAAGCAAAAGTTCCCTCTCTTATCTCTCCAATCAAGCTTTTTCCAGAGGCCCTCCAGTGTAGGGGAATAGTCTACCTCCTGAGGCATTTCGTTTCAGTGCTGGATAACCCTTCAGACATTTTTCCTTCCCATTCCCAGCCACCCTACCTTCTGGCTAGGGTCATCTTGCCCAAGTTTCTGTGAATTCACATTACCAAGCTTTTCCCACCTCTCCCCCTTCCAAAAGACTATTTAACCAGTTCTTCCTCTGTATCTCATTGCAGAACCCTAGTGCTATGGGGAAATCCAGATTTCAGTCTTTAAAACTGCCAGTAAAGACCCTTTATTAGAACTACTTTGGCAGATGGCTTTTTTTTTTTCAGGCTGACACCCATCACTACTATATTGGACTTTCAATATGGATTCCCCCAACTCTTCAGTGGTCTGTGGTATACTCTCAATTTTCTCAACTATAAAAAAAAATCATATCTTTCCATGGATCTTTTTTTTTCTTTTTCTTTTTAAACCCTTAACTTCTGTGTATTGGCTCCTTGGTGGAAGAGTGGTAAGGGTGGGCAATGGGGGTCAAGTGACTTGCCCAGGGTCACACAGCTGGGAAGTAGCTGAGGCCAGCTTTGAACCCAGGACCTCCCATCTCTAGGCCTGACTCTCAATCCACTGAGCCACCCAGCTGCCTCTTTCCATGGATCTTTATTCAAATGTTCTTCACCATTTTCTACCTCCCTCCCCAACCCCTACTATCTGATTCTTGAAATTCTTCATGTGAGTAAGTCTTCTTACTATACAGTCCTTTGTCTCTTTCCATCCTTCAAATTTCACCCCTCCCCTTTGCTTATTAAATTCTTTCTAATGTGAATTAGAATTCTAGCAGAATTTTCATACCTGGAATAATCTAGTCTTCTTCCACTAAGTTAAGGCAGTACCTCTGAGTTCAAATATGCATTTTTCTGTTAGGACTTCTGGTCCGTCTTACTATTTTCTAAACTTTGTGCATTTCTACCTAGATGCTGGAGGCTATGAAAATTTTTTTTAAACCCTTACATTCCATCTTTGAATCAAAACTCTGTATCATTTCTAAGGTAGAAGAGCAGTAAGGGCTAGGCAATGGGAGCTAAATGACTTGCCCAGGGTCACCCAGCTAGTAAATGTCTGAGGCCATATTTGAACCCAGGACCTCCCATCTCTAGATCTGGCTCTCTATCCACTGAGCTGCCCAGCTGCCCCCCAGACCATGAATTTTTACTGCTGGCTCCTTTTTGGGATGTTTCTTGCCATCTCACTAGCGATTTGCCCCACAGTGTCATTTTTCTCTGTATTATCAAGTTTGTTACATATCCCATTGGCAGTTCCCACCCCCTCCCCCATTGATATCTTCTGGAAGCTGTCCAGCTTATCAATGTCTTTCCTAAAATGGGACACCCAAGTTTCTATGATGCTATAGCCCTTTCGGAGTTGAGGACAAAAGGCCTATGACCTCCGTAGTCATGGATACTATATATCCCTTTTAGGTCATCTGAAGATTACACTAGCTTTCTTTAAAAAAAAATGATCAAGCATTTATTTTCTCTCTCTTTCTATTCTCATCTCTGGGGAAGATAAAAAGAAAAATGAAACCCTTGTAACAAATAAGGATACTCAAGCCAAATTAATTCTTTTTTTTTGGCCATTATATTAACTTTCATAACCCAGTTCACATAAAAACATATAACATACTATAAAGGATCTATGAAGGAAGATGCTATCCATTTCCAGAGAAAGAACTAATATATAGTTTTAGGTGTGTGTGTGTGTGTGTGTGTGTGTGTGTAGAGTTGGGAGGGAAAGAAGGATGGAAAGAGCTTGGAACTCAAAATGTAACCAAAAAACAAATATTAAATATATTATTTAATATATTTAATATACCATATATAACATATCATATATTTATACTTATATTATACCATATGTAATATAATATATAATACAATACATTATATAATATATCATATATTAAATATTTAAATACTAAAAACAAAAGAAAATTATAATGCACGATAGAGATGGCATAAGTTAGGAGTTAAAGAACCAGACTCAGAGTAAGCATAAATTGGTTTAAAGTCCTGCCTTTGCTGGTTGTACGACCCTGGACACATCTGTGTTTCGGTGTTGGAGGGAGAAGGAAATTGTTTCAGAGTTGGTGCTGACCCACAATGGTAAAGGGAGTTTCCCTTTTGAGGAATTCCCTAAATTGCCTAAACAACAACAAACTAAAAACCAAAACACTCCAATAGTCCAAAAGAACCCTTAAAAGAAATATACACTGACAGATAGCATCGTGTGCTCTCAGGTATTGGCCCAACACTTAAAAAAAATCCTTACCTTTTTTTAAAGTTAAAAAATTTTTATTGATACTTATTAATGGATCAATTGATACTTATGAATACTTATTAATAAAAAGGTTGTACAAAACACCATTTGCTAGTGTTTTCTTTTCCTGTAAGATAAATTAAGAGCAATCTAAAAAAAATCCTGTACTCTATGCTATAGTGTTAGTTTTCCCCCAAATACTAGAAAACATACACAATCTTAGAATCATTACTAGGTAATGGTTCTAAGGCAGAAGAGTGGTCAAGGTTAGACAATGAGAGTCAAGTGACTTGCCCAGGGTCACACAGCAAGGAAGTGTCTGAGGCCAGATTGGAACCTAGGACCTCCCCCCTTCAGATCTCACTTTCTATGGATTGAGCCACCTAGCTGCCCACCTGGGGACTTTTTAGTCTGATTCTAGCTTGCTAGGAAGGAAACTGGCAGGTGTTTCTGATGGCTTTGTGGTGGTCAGAATTGCCTTAATTTCTAGTTCTTGTTCAGGAATATAACCTGATTTAAAAAAAAAAATGGTGTGTGCCCTTGAAGCTCAGATGTTCGTGCCCAAGAATGGTTCAGATCAGCCCTACGTGGTCCCTGAGTTGAGTGAGATAATTCCAAGGCTGTTTCTTGTTATCATCAACACTAGCAGAACATCCAAACTCCTACATTTCAGCTGCTTATGGCCAACCCTGTTTTGGGGCAGCAGTTTTCATCCTTGTTGCCCATTCATGAGACCTCCCTGCACCAGCGAAGGCCTTCTAGAATATTATAAAACCTGTAAGCACCTCCTTTTCTCTGGGCTTGGTCTTCTCCCAGCTATGGCATAGATGTCTTGTTTTCTCTTTCTGAAAGGAAATAAACAATTCCAGTAAGTACGGTGGCTCTCTGATTGTTGGGCAAACAGTTATAATACTGTTGCTTTCTGGTTTTTAAGGCTTGACAAAATGCAGAACTTGTTGCAATTCTAGGATGAGGAGGCAGTTTGGTGAAGTAGGAAAAAGTCATTCACTTGGAGTCAGAGGACCTGGGTTCAAATTCTGGTACTCTCTTAGACTTAGACCCTACCAGTCAGCCTGCAAGTTCTTTTGGTTCAGAGTGGAGAATTTTCCCTCTGGTCCGGGATCCCTGCCTTGGCTATTCCTCTGTAGGTTGGGCTAGATCAGTGATTCCCAAAGTGGGCGCCACCGCCCCCTGGTGGGTGCTGCAGAGATCCACAGGTGGTGATGGCCACAGGTGCATTTATCTTTCCTATTAATTGCTATTAAAATTTAAAAAAATTAATTTCCAGGGGGCTAAGTAATATTTTTTCTGGAAAGGGGGCAGCAGGCCAAAAAAGTTTGGGAACCACTGCGCTAGATGCTAGATGCTGGATGTAAGATATCTCTTTTGCTCCCCATGCCTGAGCCTCACAGCTGTTCCTTGCTTCCAAACTCCTTCCCTTTTTTGGTGTACCACCTAGGATTTTCTTACCTGGTAATGCCACCCCAGATGCAAGTACCTTTCTCAGTCTTCCCTGGATCTGTGAGCCAGAACTGAGTGATGGGCAGAAAAGCTGCCAGTTGATGCCTATCTCCCTCAAGGTACTTTGGGAAGGGTCTGGCAGTGTTTGGGTATGAGTCTGGGGTCCCCCCTTGCCCTGGAGCACAACCTCTCCCTGGATGCTGGAGTGCTTCTTACAGAGCGTTCTACTGACTAGACCCCAACCCAGTATCAAAAGACTTCTCTGGCTGCCTCCCTCTGCCCAGTTGGGCTGGACAAGTGATTCATTGTGCCTTTCTGGATTTCCCCATTAGGATTCAGGCTGGTGCAGTTTCTAGATCTGTTTGGATTTTTCTGGAGGAGAGCTTGGAGGTACTGTCTACTGACAAAATGGTGATCTTGGCTCCACCATTCATTTCATTACATTTCACAGATATTTCTTGAGTGTCTTCTATCTAAAGGGCACTGTGCTAGGCACAGAGAATACTAAGGAAAAAACCCAAGAAAATAGTGAACCATTTATGATTAAGTCCACCTGAAAAGAAGAAATCATGGCTCTCTAATTGGGGCTGGGATGCCACACAGAGCTGAGCACTGGAACTTTCCCCAAAATGCAGAAAAGGGGTTAGTTAAATAGCTTTTTGGAAAGAGAAGAGCAACAGCCAGGTTATAAATACAAGGAATGAAACAATCTCTACTGGAAAGGAGATTACATTTTTTTAAACCCTTCCCTTCTGTCCAAGACTTAATACTGTGTATTAGTTCCAAGGTGGAAGAGCAGTAAGGGCTAGGCAATGGGGGTTAAGTGACTTGCCCAGGGTCACCCAGCTAGAAAGTGTCTGAGGCCAGATTTGAATCCAGGACCTCCCATCTCTGGGCCTGACTCTCAATCCACTGAGCCACCCAACTGCCTCCAAGATTACATTAAAGGGAGAAATGACAAGTACATATTCTGTCTCCATAATATATACATGCATATATGGAGCATAAATATAAAGTTAATGGATACATATATACAGAAAGGTATACATATCTATATATGGACACACATAGTAACTAATTCAAAGTAGTTTTGTCCTAGCAGTTGGGTGGAATAATTAATATAATATAATATAATATAATATA
>NW_025358393.1:0-9248 GCF_016433145.1 Gracilinanus agilis | reverse complement strand
TATATATATAATATAACATAATGTATGTTTCTTTATTAAACTCTTTAGGCTTTCTCACAGTTTTATAGCCTGGTTGCAGATACACACCTTAGTCTCAAGGGGCTAATGCAAAAAAAAAATAAGTTTAATTGTTTCAAAGCAAAATAAAATGTAACATAATCCTCCCCCCATTTTTTCAGTTAAATGTAGAAACAATTTTTGACAATCATTTTTTGACATTTTAAAATTCAGATTTTTTTCCTCTCTCCCTTCTACCCCAGTCTTTGAGGTAGCAAAAAGTCTGATACAGGTTATATCTGTACTTTCATGTAATATCTATTTCCATTTTGCTCATGTCATGATAGAAGACACATATCACACATACAGTAGAAATCTCATAAAGGAAATATAATGAGTCTGCACTCAGACTCCAACAATTCCTTCTTTGTCTGTGGATGGCATTTTCATCATGAGTCCTTTGTGGTTATCTTGGAAACATGCTTTGCTGATAATGGTTTAATCCTTCTTTAGTTGATCATTGTGTAATATTTCTATGACTTTATACATTGTCCTCCTGGTTCTGTTCATTTCATTTTGTATCAGTTTATATAAGTTCTTCCAGGTTTTTCTTACCTCATCCTGTTCTTTGTTCCTTATAGCACAATAGTATTCTATTACAACCATATACCACAACTTGTTTATCCAGTCCCCAAATGATGAACAACCTTTCAGTCTCCAATTTTTTGCTACTACAAATAGAGCTGCTAAAAATATTTTTGTACAAGTAAGTCCTTTTCCCTTGTCTCTGATCTCTTTGGGACACAGGCCCAGTAGTAATATTCCTTGGTCAAAGAGTATATGCATAGTTTTGTGGTCCTTTGAGCCTGGTTCCATATTGATCTCTAGAAAGGATTTATCAGCATAAGTTTTTTAAATTAAAAATTTATCAACGATGTAAGTGGCAATGAGTGGCTCAGTGGATAGAGAGCCAGGCCTAAAGATGGGAGATCCTGGGTTCAAATATGGCCTCAGCCACTGCCTAGCTTTGTGACCTTGGGCAAGTCACTTCACCCCCATTGTAGCCCTTATGTAAGGGGGGAAAAGGGTTTTTTATTGGGTAAATATTAAAAAAGGTTAGTTGCCAAGGGATTGAACAATTATCAATCCCCAATTAAGAATAACCTCAAGTTAAATGACTTTTATAGAAATTTATTTACAAATGAGAAGAGAAAGTAGAAATAAGGAAATAAGAGAGAGGATAAGATAGGGTAAGTAATCTGACAGAGTAGGTAATTTACTCCAATCCCCTAGTTTAATCCAGGTAGATCTAATTAACCCTCAGCAGTCTAGGTAGATCTAATTAACCCTCATCCAAGAGAAATCCAGCTTTGATCCCAAGGCCAGAAACTCAGAGGCCCGAAGGGCCTTGGAGGCTAATGAAGCAAAAGCTTCACCCACAGAGCTTCTATTAAAAGGGAAGGTATTTAAGAGAAGTTCAGGAAGATTCAGTCTTTATACTCACCACGTGTAGTTCTAAGGGAAGGATTTAAGAACAGCCTCATCAATGTCTCAGGGTCCCAGCCAGCACTCTTCCATGAACCAGAAGACCCTCTTCAGGTCCTGTTTACGAACCAGAAGAGCCCTGGCTCACTCAACTCTCTCTTTTTAAAGGGGCCTCTTCTGTGTCACTTCCTATGCTTTCCTCTTAGTTTGAGTGTCCAATCACAACAGACACTTTTCTTAGGACTGCCCAGGAGTTAGTCAGTAAATTCTGATTTGTTACTCCCTCTAGCACATGTGGGTTACAGACCTCCCAACTTGTGAGTTAAGTGAAGATGTTTTCACCTTTGGTGATTAAATCTAAAGATGGGCAGGGTAGATTTAATCTCATTATTACAGTTAGAACCAATACATAATATTGATTTTAAGACAGAAAGGGTTTTTTAAACAAAAACAAAATATTTAATTTCCTTGTAAGTGGCTTAGAAGTTATATAAACATGTGTTCAGGAAAGAACAAGTTATTTCATAACTACATTGTGTTCCTATGTCCTCTGTGTGTGTGTGTGTATGCACATGCACATGTATCTGTTTTAATACTGGAGCTAGGTAGCCTGCTGGTAATTTCTGATGTTATTTCAGTACTGTCATATCTGTTTAGATGAGCCATATTATCAGTGAAGAAATTGAGACAGGTTTGTAATGAAGTCACTGGTCCTGAAATTAGGATATTGGTCAAAAATTAGTGAAAAGTTTTCCTTCCAAACAATATAGCTAACTACACGAAGTCAGTCTCTGACTCATTTTCATGGACACAGAAAAGGTAAATAGGAGAAGCCATTAGAATTGTGTTGAGGGAATGGGCTGGAAACAAAAGTGATTCCAACTTTATACAAAGCAGTAATAGTAATATCTACAAATCTATAAGTTTAAATCATATAAATATGTAAGTTTAAATCATCAAATGCTTCAGAAACCCTGGCAACATCTCTCTGGAAGAATATGGGAACACTTGTCTTTTTTTTTAAAACATTTATTAATATTCATTTTTAACATGGTTACATGATTCATGCTCCTACTTTCCCCTTCACCCCCCGCACTCCCCCTACCCATGGCCGTTGCACATTTCCACTGGTTTTAACATGTGTCCTTGATCAAGACCTATTTCCAAATTGTTGTTAGTTGCATTGGTGTGGTAGTTTTGAGTCTACATCCCCAATCATGTGCGCATCAACCCATGCATTCAAGCAATTGTTTTTCTTATATGTTTCTTCTCCCGCAGTCCTTCCTCTGAATGTGGGTAGCATTCTTTACCATAAATCCCTCAAAGCTGGCCTGTGTCATTGCATTGCTGCTGGTACAGAGGTCCATTGCATTCTATTTTACCATAGTATATCAGTCTCTGTGTACAATGTTCTTCTGGCTCTGCTCCCTTCACTCTGCATCAGTTCCTGGAGGTCTTTCCAGTTCACCTGGTATTCTAGTTTATTATTCCTTTGAGCACAATAGTATCCCATCACCAGCATATACCACAATTTGTTCAGCCATTCCCCAATTGAAGGACATACCCTCCTTTTCCAGTTCTTTGCCACCACAAAAAGCACAGCTATAAATATTTTTGTACAAGTTGAACACTTGTCTTTTGAGGGTTATGAGGCTTAATTTAAGAATTCTGCATTTGTACCAATTTCAGTCTGTTGTGAAGACCTCATAGATGGACAGTTTTTCCATTTGAATAGAACCTGTGAATAAAAGCTCAGTTGGAGCAAGGTGAAGGGAGTGCCCTGAGAGAAAGACATGATTTTTCAATAGTCATTTTATAGGGCAGACAAACAATGAGGTAGCTAATAAAAAAATAGATGATAATTTTTTTTAAAAGAAAGAAATCCTGTCACCCTCCATTTTCTTGGGCAACACAGAGAAGCTGATTCCAAGATCTAACAGTATATCAGAAAAATCAAAGCATGAGTGCTTTCTTTGTAGATAGTTTACAATCCCAATAATGTAGGTTGGGCAATTCTCAAGGAAGGGGATACAGGCAATTTTCATTCCTGTGAGGAGTCCAGAGTGGGGAGAATAAGAACTTAGCTCTCTTGTTCCTATGCTATTGGAGTATTCCAGATGGTATCAGCACCCTTTAAATACAGCACTTTGGGGCAAAGCCCTGGACATCCCATCTTGTTGAGGCCATTTCCCCCAAGCACACACATTCCTCCCTCACCCTTACGCCAAAGCTGCCTCATATTCAACTGATTACAAATGGTAATCCCAAGAATCAAACATTGACTCTGAGGTAAAGAGGTGGTAGGAGTGTTTGGAAGTAGTGCTCCAAAAATTAATTGTCCCCTTCCCAAAACCCTGTGTGAAACAAATCCCAGCCACACCAACATGAGCACCTACCACTTCTTATAGAAAGCAAGGTTGTCACATAAGGATGGGATCTGGCCAGGAGCTCTGGTGGACATCAGATCCACCTCTACTTTTGTGGCCCAACTGATTTAATCAGCTATGATAGATAGTGACCTTGGCTCGTGTGATCTCATCTCGAATGTCTCCAGTGAGGATGATTTCACCACCTTTCTTGGCAGCCCCTCTGCTCCTATGGCTATAACACATGACATATGTTTTCCCTGTTGAAACTTAAGCCCATCCCTTCTATTTTTGCTTTCACTGATGAGTGGGGAAATGGCCCCCTTTCTTCCCTTCTGCCTCCCTCATATATTAGCAAACTGTGACTGTCTCTTCTCACAATGATATTTTTCTCAAGGCTGAGCATGCTCAATCCTTTTAAACTTTGCCCAGAGGTCTTATTTTTCTTGGTTTTCTCTCATTTCCATTGCACTTCTTGGTCCTTGATGGTTTTCTTTGAAAAGTTTGCTTAATAGGTCATCTCTCATTTGTATCCAGAATACTGTGGCAGATTCTGTGATTAAAAGAACAAAAGAATAAGGAAATTAAGATGTATGGTCCAGAGAGGAGAGGGAGATCTTTGGACTATGTTCAGAAATAGGCAAAGTTTGTTGCAAATGGACAGAGGCGGGGGTTCTGTGTGAAGGAGTAGAAGATACTGAAATGTAAGGATTTGGGAAACCTATACTTTAAGTTTTTTGGGGGGTTCACTCCAAAAGTTTGATAGGTACTACTGAAAAGGAGAAAGAAAACCTCACAGTAACTAAAACTTACAGTATAGGGCAGTGAGGTGACTCAGTGGATAGGAGCTAAATCCTGGGTTCAAATCTGGCCTCAGACACTTTCTAGCTGTGTGACCCTGGGCAAATCACTTGATTAGCTCTTATTGTTCTTCTGCCTTAGAAGCAATATATAGTATTGATTCTAAAATGGAAGGTAAAGGTTAAAAAAAAAACACAAAACCTTACATTAACAAAAACTAGTCTCCAAAAACAGAAGTTGTCTGATTCTACCTTGTATTACATTAGTTAGGCTTTACTCTCAATTCATAACCATGGAATTTCTCAGCAATTATCTGGTCCAATCTATCATTTTCTGTTTTTTAATAATATATTTTTTGAGCTTCGTGACCCTGAACAAGTCACTTGGCCACCATTGCCTAATCCTTACCACTCTTCTGTCTTGGAATGGACACTTAGTATCGATTCTAAGACAGAAGGTAAGGATTTTTAAAAAATTAATGTATGCCTTTTGTTTTTGTATCTTAGACCTTTCTTTACTTCCCCCTTCCTTGTGGAAAAGCAAAATAACTGAACAAAAACATCTGATACAGAAAGTGACTGGATGCAGCATTCTGCCCTAGCAGGTCTCATGCCTCTGCTATGAATATAGAGGCGTAGGTTGTTATCTCAGGACCTCCCCTGTTTTTTTTTTTAATATTTACTTTTCTTTTTTGTTCTTTTCATTTGCATTCATTGTATATATTGTTCTCCTGGTTCAGTTTATTTCAAGTCCTGCCTCTGATATGATGCTGGGCAAACCACATACCTTCTCAATATCCCCTTTTTGTTGTTGTTGAGTCATGTCTGACTTCATGATTTCATTCGGGGTTTTCTTGATAAAGATACTGCAATGGTTTACCATTTCCTTCTGCAGTTCATTTTACAGATGAGGAAACTGAGACCAAGTGACTTGCTCAGTCACACAGCTAGTAAGTGTCTGAGGTCAGATTTGAACTCAGGAGGGGGAGTCCTTCTGACCTCAGTGCTGGCACTCTATCTACTGTGCTATCTCGTGCCCTGTGCAACTCCCTTAAATGGCATTCTTGTTTCAATAAGAAATGATAAAATAGCATATTAATTAATAGTATAATAAACAATTCAGGAATAGACATAGGGTCAAATGCAGGCTTAGACACTTTATCAGTGTGACTGTGGACAAGTTTCACTCCATGTCTCTCTGGCATCATTCTCTTCATCTGTAAAATGGGGACAATAGTACCTTTGCATTGATTAGTATTTTGTTCCCCAAATGAAGTAAAGTGTGCAATGAGCTTTGCAAATATTAAAATGATATGGCAGTTTCAGCCACAATTATAGCAATGACTAGCTAGAATTTATCCAGATGCCTTCATTTTCTGTCCTTCTGGACAAAGTGGGGTTTCTCATATCATTGTTGAACTCAGTGAACCAGTCTCCTCTTGGGTTCCTCATGAGGTAGTGGCACGAGACTTCCTCTGGCAAACTGGTTGATTTTAGCTCTGTGATATTTATTGCCAGCCCGCTGTGGTTTCCGAGGGTGGAAATGTGCTTACTTTCTGGAAGGTCCTAGAATTTCGCTTTGCATCATTCCCCTTCTTGGCCAGGGGTGGACTAGGTCCTCACATATAGATGACAACTAACAATGAAAGAACAAGGGATCCCAGGTTCACCCTCAGCACCCCCTGAGGCTAAGCCCATCACCTCATGACCACATCCACTTGAAGGAAGAGTGGTTTAACCACCTAGCATGTCGTACCAAGTGGCAACTCTTCCTTGCACCTCAGTCTAAAATGTGCTAAAGGAACTTACTTCCTTTGCAATGTCTCAAGGGCGCCCTAAGAAAATCTGTTGCATAGCACTGAGTCATTCAGAGTCAGAAACAAGGCAAGTACAGCAGTCAGTCAATAAGGATTTTTAAGTGTCTGCTATGTGCCAGGCAAACCTATGTTTCAATTGTTAAACAGAACTCTCAAGGGAGTAAATTTTCTCTATCAAAGCAATGAGATTTCATATTCTTTCCTTATGGTCAGTTATATGACTATAAAATGTGCTGATTCCCTTTTCTTGACTTCATCAAAGATCTCCTGAATACAAGTCTAGATCATCTCATAAAATGTTAGGGGTTAGAAAGGAAACAAATGGATTAGTGGTGATTGTCGTATTCTTGAAATGCCTTTCTGGGTGTCATTTTCTATGATTTCTCTCCAGTTATTCAGATACTTTAAGAATTGATCCTTCAGTGCTTTCAAAACTGTGTTTCCTCCAGCATGGGTGTCTTCTTCGTAGACTTTGTTGATTTGATCCTTTCATCTTTCTCTTCTTTTGTATCATGACAGAATGACTTCAGAGTTCTTTTTGATTATCAATTTAAAGCTAGAAGGAACCCTAAAAGTAATCTGATCCTATCCTCTCATAAAGATGAAGAAACTGAGGCACAGTGAGATGAATTGATTTACTCAAGGTCACATAGGTTGTTAATGGTGGTCAGACTCTTAACCCAAGTCATCCAACTCCAAATCTAGTTCTCTTTCCCCCATCCCCCTGGGCTTTTCCAAATTTCAAAATGACTAAAGACTTCTGAGGATAACTGGGTAGCTAGTGGATAAAGCACCAGTCCTAAATATAAAGTAGCTTATTCAACTTCACATAGTTTTGTGCTGAGGTGCTACAATGGCCAAGTCTCCTGATGTTTGCCTCCCTACACTATGAGAGTTTTACAGATGGTGGTAACTCCCCCCCACCCTCAAAATTGCTTTAACAGCAAAGGAGAGATTTAAACTGGATAGAAGGCAGGACCCTCTGAGAGTGGGGACTGAAAAAATAGTCACTTTAAAGGATGGCTGCAGGGCAGGGATGTCTGAGGATCTGGACCCCCACCTAGTGATGAGGAGCAGGAGATGTCTGTAACAATCAAGGTCCAGGCAGGAGACAGGGCTGAAGGGATTAGGCTCAAAGATGAGTCCAGAGAAATCAGCTAAGAGAGTGAGGAACTGGGAAATGCCAAAGGGCCTTAAGGTGGGAGAAGAAGAGTAAGACAGGAGGCATTAAGAGCAGATTCTGCCTCTAAGGCCAAGGGGGTTTTGCCCCTTGAACTTGTTCGTATTCTCTGCTGTGAAGGGGGAGGCAAGACCTCACAGGTGTCCTGGGGTGGGAGGAAGTGGCCCACAGGTGAAACTTACACCTGATTAAGGCAAGGGCAGAGGGCTAGGCCTTCCACAAGGTTCTCACAAATGATCATTTAAACTTTCTCACTCAAGAGTTTAACAATAGGACGCATTCCTTTGTCTAGGATGCTTTGACTATTGACTCACCTGGATATTCAATAGAATGGACTGAGAAATGTCTTATGTTCCTTCTCGACCTCAGGTTTCTATGAATCTATGAGAATGGCATTTTGTGACCTTCTAACCCAACATCACTTGCTGCTTTTGAGAGTTTGTGGTAAATCTTAATTAGATCCCAGTTGAGAAATTTTACCTGAGGCCTCAGGTGTTGCTGCCACCAGGTGCTAGCACGTATCTATTGGTAGCAATGACTGAATAGTCTGACAAGCTCAGGAATGTATAACCAAGATTCAGAGAGAGCAGATAAAGATTATTCTCTCTCTGTCTCTGTCTCTGTCTCTGTCTCTCCTCCCCTCTCCTTCTCCCCCCTCTCTCTCCCCCTCCCTCTGTTGAAAGCATTTGTTCACATTCATTACGAGAAATTTGATTTTGTTTTGTTATGGACCTAAAAGTAGGTGCTCAGTAAGTATTTTAAAAAAATTTTTTTTTATCTCAGGGTAACTAGGTAGCATAGTGGATAGAGCTCCAGACTTGGAGCTAGTAAGATCTGGGTTCAAATGTGATCTCAGACATCTCCTAGCTGTGTGACCCTGGGCAAGACACTTAATTCCCATTGCTTAGCCCTTGCTGCTGTACTTTCTTAGAAGTGATACTAGGACAGAAGACAAGGATTTAAAAAAAAAGTTTTATTAATGCTTTTTGTTTTTTTGTTCCATAATCATTTCTTTTTGTACCCTCACCCTCAACAAAACCCAGAAAAACCAGAAAAATAACCAAATCAAGAAGAAACAATCAAGCCCAGAAAAAGACCAACTGATATTGCAACCATATGTGACAATGTATGTATCAACACATATCTTTAGTTCCCCCACCTCTCTACCCGGAAATATAAAGTGTGCTTCAGAATCTGTTCTCTAGGACCAATGGTGATCACTACAATTAATCAGAGCTTATCTGCCTTTTACTATTTCTTTCATTTATTTTATGTAGGATCATTTACTTTCTGAAATTTATTTATATAAAATAAAATTTCTGAATCACAGAATTTGAAAGTTAGAAGGAACTTTAGTCATTTAGTCCAACTTAAACCCCCAAAAGAATCTCCACATGATGTATACCTACAAGTGGGCTTCTAAGACTCATACTTGGTTTTGTCCCTTGGAACCAAACAGAATGAATCTGATCCCTTTTACTTGGGAGCCCTTAAAATACTTGAAGATGGCTATCATATCCTCCAATGAATCTTCTTTTCTCTAGGCTAAATATCCTTAGTATTAATGCCAGCTGATTCCCTTCCTCCCTCCCTCCCTTCCTTC
>NW_025358392.1:0-3738 GCF_016433145.1 Gracilinanus agilis | reverse complement strand
TTTGGAGTCTGAAAACCTGGGTTCATATTCTGCTTTAGCTGCTCACTAACCTTGCTCAAAGATTTTTAATCTCCCTGAGCCCCAGTTTCCTTATTTGAATATGGAGGCTCAAACTACATGGCCTTTTGCTCTCTATATAAGATTCCCTAAATGTCTAATGATCTCCTACCAAGTGCTCCAGAATGCACTACTGCTGTAAAGGTGAAAAAAATAAGTAAGTAATAACCAGTAGGGGAAAGACTTGCATCCAAGAAAAAATTAGAAAATAATAGAGTAAGAATAACTGACCTTTATATAGTATTTGATATGTGGAATTCATTCAATCCTCACAACAACCCAACATAGTTAAGTATTTTCTCATGTCCATTTTACCCTTAGGGAAACTGAGGCTCACAAGAGTTACGTGAACTGCCCATGATCATATAACTAATAAATAGCAGAACTAGGATTGAAACCCAGGACTTCTGGATCTAGGTCCAGGGCTTAGTCTACCATTCCCCTGTCTTTAAGCTAAATTTGTGGGGAAAGTCCAAGACCAAAATATGTTTATAGAATGAATAAATGGCATTTATTAGAGTGGTTAAGGAGGTCAAAGAATAATGCTGGCAACTGTTATTGAGGAAGGCTTAATGAAGAGGGTGACCAACAAAGGATCAAGGTGAAACAATTTTCTAGGCTAAGACAACTTAAGAAGTTGAGGATAGATCTTTCATATGGAGGTGCTTGTAGGGGTGAAGCAGAGTACAAACTGGGCTAAGGCAATACCAGCTGACAATTCCAGGGTTAAGAGGAGGACTAGAGCTTGTAGTCATGGGAGAGCATGGGCTCTGGTCAGTCAGGGAGTAGAGAAGAGCACTTGTGGCTGTTCACAAAAGTGCAGGGGTCCTAGTCTTAGTTCCAAGGAAGAAAGCAGTATTAGTGCATGAAGCCTCCAGAGCAAGAGACCTGTTCACAGTTCCAGGGTCACGAGGAACACTAGCACTCATGATGACTCCTAGGTAATAAGGTCTCTTCCTAGATAATGACCAGAGCAAAAGGCCAGGACAGCAGTGACCATACATCTCCTTAGATCACATTACCTTGAAAGCACAGGAAATTTATAGACCCACAGAACTAACTCTGAAAACAGCAGCATGAAAAAACTGATACTTGGGACAGTGCCCCTTCCACCCCAGGAACAGAGCTCAACTTTAACATAAAATTAAAAGTCAAGAAATAGGCTAGAAAAATGAGTGAACAGCAAAAAGAAAAAAATAGCCTGACCATAAAAAGTTAATATGGTGATGGAAGATCAAGTTATGAAATCAGAAGAAGACAACAATGTCAAGAAAACTACAAGTAAATTCTCAAAGAAAAATGTGAATTGAACTCAAGTGCAATAAGGATTCCTGCAAATGCTCAAACAGGATTTTCAAGAGTGAAATAAGAGAGGGAGAAGGAAAACTGGGAAAATAAATGAGAGTGATACAAAAAAATTATGAAAAGAAAGTCAACAACTTGGTAAAAGAGTCACACACACACACACACACACACACACACAAATACTGAAGACACCACCTTAAAAAACCAGAATTGGCCAAATGGAAAAAGAAGTACAAAAATTCACTGAAGAAAATAACTTCTGTGGTCAAAGGATATAAACAGACAGCTCTTAGATAAAGTTTAAGCTCTCTATAGTCATGTAAAATGTTCCAAATCACTATTAGAAAAATGCATATTAAAACAATTCTGTGATAACACCCCATATGTATCAGATAGGCTTTTATAGCAGTAAAGGAAAATGACAAAACTTGGAAAAGATGTGGGAAAACTGAGACACTAATGCACTGTTGGGGGATTTGTGAACCATTTTGGAAAGCAATTTGGACCTATGCCCAAAGGACTACAAATTACTACCTACCCTTTTACCTAGCAATACCATTACTAAATTTGTATTTCAAAGGGATGAAAAACAAAAAGAGGAAGGCCCTATATGTACAAAAATACTTAAAATAGTTTTTGGGGGGAGGAAAAGAATTGAAAAATGAAGGGATATCCATCAATTGGGGAATGACTGAGTATAGTAATTCATATGATTGTAATAGAATACTATGTGCTACAAGAAATGATGAGCAGTAGGATTTCAGGAAAACCTGGATAGACACACACCAACTGAAACAGAGTGAAGTAAGCAGAACCAGGGGAATATTGTACACAGTAACAGCAATATTGTACGATAAACAACTGAAATTTACCTATTCTCAGCAATACAATGATCCAAAACAATCCCAAAGTAATCATGATTTTAAAAATGCTCTCTGCTTCCAGAGAAAGAATGTTGGTCTGAATCCAGACCAAAGCAAACTCTTTTCAATTATTTATTTATTCAAATTTCCTTCCACAAAAGGATTAATATGGAGAAATGTTTCACTTGATTACACAAATAAACTCTATATCAGATTGATTACCATTTTGTTGGGGGAGAGAGAGAGGGAGAGAATTAAAAACTTTAAATTATTTTTAAGACATTAGAAACTGCTTTTATATATATTTTATATATAATTGGGGGGAAATTAAACTATTTTTTAAATTAAGAAATTCCTTAAAATTTGTGTTCAGTAAGTGAAAGCTTCTACTTCTATGATACATCAAGAAAATAAAAACAAAACAATAAAAACTAAAACTAAAATAATGAGAAATAGTGTGAAATATCTCATTGGGAAAATAAGTTACCTGGAAAAATAGATTGAGGCGAGATCATTTAAGAATTTTGGAGTTACCTGAAAGCCATGATCAAAAAGGAGGCTAAACATTATATTTCAAGAAATTATCAAGGAAGACTGCCCTGGAATCCTAGGACCAGGGGTTAAAATAGAATTTAAAAGAATGCATTGATCATCTCCTAAAAATAAAAATAAAAAAACTCCAAAGAACAATTATAGTTCCCAGGTTCAAGAAAAAAAAATACTTCAAGCATCCAGAAATGACTCAAATATTGTGAAGTCACAATCAGGATCATACAAGATATACAGCTTCTAATGAAAGGATCAAAGGGCTTGGAATAAGATATTCTGGAAGGCAAAGGAGATAGGATTACAACCAAGAATTACTTATCCAATGAAACTGAGTATAATCCTTGAAGGGGAAAATGGATATTTAATGAACTAGAAAACTTTCAAGCATTCCTGGTGAAAAGATTAGAGCTGAACAGAAAAAATGATTTTCATATGTAAGAGTGAAAAGCATAAAAAGGTAAATATGAAAGAGAAGTCATAAGGGATTGAATAAGGTTAAATTGTTTACATTTTATATGTGAAGATGATACTTGTAACTCCTGAGAATTTTAACATAATTAAAGCAGTTAGAAGGAGTATACATAGACTAAGGGCATTCATGTGAGCTGATTGTGATGGAATGGTTTAAAAAAAATTATGGAGTGAGAAAGAAGGATATACAGAGAGAAGAAGGAAGGAAGAGTAAGAATGGGGAAATTACCTCACATAAAAGAGGCACAGAAGGAAGAGCTTTTACAGTGGAGAGGAAGATGAGATGAGATGAGGTGGCTGGCTCAAAGAGGAAATTACATTCACATTCAGTTGGGTATAGAAATCTGTCTTACTAATTCAGTATGAGGGGAAGGGGATATGAGAAAGGAAGGGAACTGATATAAGCAAAAACAGATTAAGGGAGGCAATGGTTAGAAATAAAATAGGGACAGAGGGGGGGGAGAGAGAGAGAGAGAGAGAGAGAGAGAGAGAG
>NW_025358391.1:0-2390 GCF_016433145.1 Gracilinanus agilis | reverse complement strand
TCCTTCCTTCCTTCCTTCCCTCCTTACCTTCCATCTTAGAATCAATATTGTGTATTGGCTCCTAGACAGAAGGGCAGTAAAGGCTAAGCAATGAAGGTTAAATGATTTGCATAGTGTCACACAGCTAGGAAGTGTCTGAGGCCAGATTTGAAACCAGTACTTCTTGTCTCTAGACCTGGCATTCTATCCACTGAGCCACTTGTCCTGCAGTTGACTTTTTGTAGCCAAGTGTAAGACTTTTCATTTATGATTAGATTCAGTCCAATGATTTAGCCTGTTAAAATTGTTTTGGATCCTGACTTTCACCTATTGGGTAGTTATCCTTCCCAACTTTGTACCCTTTGTAAATCTTATGACTATCCCAGCTATTGATAAAAACATGAAGTAGCGAAGGCCCAGCCACAGATCTCTGGACCACTCAACTAGAGGCTTCCTGCCATATTGACATTGAACCTTTACCAACTATTCTTTGAGTACATTGGATTGTTATCTTCTAGTCCACATACCCCTATCTGCTACACAATAAAAATATGAGATAGTTGACCAAAGCCTTTTCGAAAGTCTAAGCAAATTTGGGCAACTTGATGGTTCAGCAGGTAGAGAGCCAGGCCTCTAGGCAGGAGGTCCTGGGTTCAAATCTGGACTTGGACACTTCCTAGCTGAGCAAGTCACTTAACCCCAATTGCATAGCCCTTCCAGACACTATGTTCTCCTCTCCCCAGAACTCATTCCTCTCTACCCCTCCACCCTAGCCAAACCATCCCATGTGTAAACATCAGCCTGATTATAAGAGATATTAGATTCAGGAGTAGCTAGGTGGTTTGGTGGATAAAGAGCCAGGCTTAGAGATGGGAGGTCCCAAGTTCAAATCTGACCTCAGATACTTTCTAGTTGTGTGTCCCTGAACTAAGTTACCCCCAATTGCCTAGCCCTTACTGCTCTTCTGCCTTGGAACCAATATGTAATATCCATTCTAAGCCGGAATGTAAGGGTTTTAAAAAATATAACAACATCCACAAGCATTGCCCTCATCTACCAGTTTAATAATTCTATCAAAAAAGAAAGTGAGATGAATGTGGCATGCCCTGTTCTGATAGTCAAGCTGGTTCTTTGGGATCGCTGCTTCCCTTTCTGGATGTTCACGGCCCTTCTATTTAGTGACCTGCTCTATAATTTCCCAGAGAACTGAAGTCACGATCACTGGCCTATATAGTCTGCAGACTTTGTTCTCATCTCTTTTTTGAAAATTGGGGCGGCATTCACTCTTTGCCCATCCTGTGGTTCTTCCCTTGTTTTCTGAGATCTTTTAACGATATCCCTCATAATTTCTCGGTAATCACACCTGCCGATTCTTTTAAGACCCAGTGATGGAGTCCATAGGATCAGGTGACTTGAATTCAATGGCAGCTCTTCCTATCTTCTTCTCTATCTTGAATATCAACTCCCAGTTCATCTTTTTCCTTCTGACTTTTCCAGTGTAAGGACCATTCCACTTTGGAGAGAAAACAGAAACAAAACAAGATTTGACCAGCTTGGCTATTTCCCTCTTGTCTGTCAGCTGCCATCATCCCTTGTGCCC
The DNA here is from genome assembly GCF_016433145.1 of Gracilinanus agilis. Classification (NCBI taxonomy): domain Eukaryota; kingdom Metazoa; phylum Chordata; class Mammalia; order Didelphimorphia; family Didelphidae; genus Gracilinanus; species Gracilinanus agilis. The sequence continues at coordinate 811 of NW_025358391.1, read as the reverse complement.
CAAGGATAGATCTCTGATAATCCTTTTTTCCCTAATATAGCTCAACCTCCTCCCCCTTTTGCTGTCCTTAGTTTGCCTTGCCAGCCACAGCTAATTCTGAGCCTTAGCATTCCTGACACTTTATTTTTTCAGGACTGTGACATACTCCTATAGTCATATGCTGTGGTAGACTATGGCCAGGCAAACACATCACAATCTAAAGGAGGAAGCAGGTCAACAGGAGCGGCCCAATTTTCAAGGAGGAAAATTCTAGGCTTTGAAGAGGATAGAATTAAGAGGTGTTGAGAATTATGGGATGCCTCCCTCCTGTGTAGGTAGCCAGACCATGAAAGTCATTTTGTTTCATGTGTAGCTTAAGGCTTTTGCTGGTGACATCATAGCTCTTAGCCTCTGGGAAATCCCCCACTGCAGGAAGCTTGGTGCCATGTCAGTCTTCCCATGCCATTGTGAGTTTCATCTCCATTGGGGAAAAGGCAGATAAGGACAAGTTTGGGCATTTAACTGAACCAGAACCAGCACCAGGATTACTGAAATGCGTCCTTTCTCTGTATCCAACATCTATATCCTATAAGCTAGGCAGAGCTATTCTTGAATATGACATAAAACAGCTGGATGTAAAGTGAATAGTCTGGAGTCAGAAAGATGAGCTCAAATCTGGCTTCAGATACTTATCCTGGACAAGTCACTTCACCTCTGTTTGCCTCAGTTTCCTCCTCTATAAAATGGGGATAATAATAGCACCTATGTCCCAGGATTGGTGTGAGGATCGATGAGATAATATTTGTAAAATGCTTAGTGCAATGCATGGCAC
>NW_025358390.1:0-3510 GCF_016433145.1 Gracilinanus agilis | reverse complement strand
AAGGCAGAAGAGTGGTAAGGACTAGACAATGGGGATTAAGTGACTTGCCCAGGGTCACATAGCTACAAAGTGTCTGAGGCCAGATTTGAAACCAGGACCTCCTGTTTCTGTGCCTGGCTCTCAATCTACTAAGCTACCCAGCTGCCTGCCCCTCCCCCCCCTCACCAGTAAGATTATTTCTAACATAGTGGGTTAACAAGGGGACAGGTTTGCAGGTATCTGTGGGAATTTGTGTTTCTAGAATGGAGTATTATTTAGCATGTCAGAAACTAAATAAATGGGGGCCTTGATCTATCACCAGTTTATTCTTCTGAAATGTAGGAAATCTGCTTTGTGGCTTTTAGCAAGTTATTTATTCTCTCTGGGCCTCAGTTTCCTCATCTGTCAAAGGAGCGATTTAGACTTGGTGGTCCCTAAGGTCCCTCCAGTTTTAAATTCTATAATTCTATGACTGTGGCATCAACTGTAGCATTGTAAAAAATTAGAAATCATTCAAAGAGCAAAAAGCACCTTAAATCAAGCAGAAATTGGCTATTTGCTCAACAAGATCAGTAGGAACACAAGGGAGAGGTAGATGAAACATATCACTGGGGAGAGTGAGAGAATAAATTTTACACAGATTCTTTAGCTGAGTCTATAATAAGAGATTGTACATTGGTATCCCAACTCGTTAAAAGTTTCTATCCTTTTGTTCTTCCTCCTATTCTATTTCTTCCTTTTTCTCCTATTGCTCCCTTCTTTTCACTCTTTTCTATCTCAATTGATTTACATAATGTGAATTTTTTTATTGGAAGAGCTTAAAGCTGAATTTCTGCTCTACCAATTCAGAAACGATTATATATGCAAAGAATTCTGTAAACCTCAAAGCGCTATATAAATGTCTGCTATTATTAGTGCAGCAGAAAGGTTGGTTTTGTTCCACCACCCCCATCCCAGAGTAAATTGTGTAGTATTGATGTATGCTATGGTATGGTTTATACTACCTTTGGTAAGAAATTGTTCTCTAGGCTTGGTGATATGAGTTCTTCTCTCCCAATCTTCTAAAAAGAGCCATACTCCTTCCACTCCTAAAGCAAATGAAAGAATTTGGTCTTAATTGTGAACTAGATTTATGTTTACTCATTTGGGCTGTTGTAATGTATATTAGAAATAGCGAGGTGGTACAGTGGATAGAGTGACATCTTCCTGAGTTCAAATCCAGCCTCAGACTTTTATTCACTGTGTGATTCAGGGCAAGTGACTGCACCCAATTTGCCTCACTTTCTTCCTTTATAAAATGAGCTAAAACGGAAATGGCAAATCATTTCAGTATCTTTACTAAGAAAACCCCAAATGAAGTCATGAAGAGTTAGAGATGATGATACAACTGATCAACAACAACAATGTCAATTCAACAAGCAGATTTGGAAACTTCCATTCCTTCTCTAGTATCTGTTATACACTGCTAACAGGTCAGTGTATTTATGTTTCATCCCCCTATTGTAGGGGCAGGGGGAGAAGAGTCTTTGCCAAGATAACTTTTATTATACACAATACTTTTGTTTACCTTTCTTTTTCCATATTCGGTATATAGGGATCTCATTGACTTATTTCTTCTCACAGCTGGAGATATTCAAACAAAATCTGTGTAATCACTCTTAGATGTTACAGACAAGATTCTTGGATAAGTATTCATTGGTTAAAAGATCTCTGACATCCCTTATCATTTTTGAGATTCTGTATATCTTTGGGGAAGCTACTTAAATTTCCTGTATGTCATTTTCCTAATCTGTCAAATGATGGGGGTTGGATTAGGTGATCTCTGAGGTTCTTTACAAAGTTAGATTGATGTCCTTTCTCACCATTGTCAATGCCACTGAGGGGTGCTTTGATGATATATAATGTTCTTGATCTTTCTGAATTCTTTTGGTTTTGCTTCTCCTAGAGTTCCTCTAATTTGTTAATATCTAAGGGAATTTGTGTTTCTAGAATAGAGTTGTTGTTTAGTCATTTTTCAGTCATCTCCACTTCTTCTGCTCTATCAATTCAAAGATGATTATACATGCAAAGAACTCTGTAAACCTTAAAAAGCTATATAAATGTCTGCTTTTGTTAGTGCCTCAGAAAGGTTGGTTGTATTCTACCACCACCATCCCAGAGTAAAGTGTATAGTATTGATGTATGCGATGGTATGGTATATACTACCTTTGGTAAGAAATTGTTCTTTAGGCTTGGCGGTATGAGTTCTTCTCTCCAGTCTTCTAAAAAGAGCCAGACTCCCTCCACTCCTAAAGCAAATGAAAGAATCTGGTCTTAATTGTGAACTGGATTTGTGGTTACTCATTTGGGGTCCCATACAACATGTCTTAAAAATTACGCATTTTTAAACCATTAAAACGGTCAAATCAATTAATCAGTAAACATTTATTAAGTGCCTACTATGTGGCAGGTAGTATGTTGAGCACTAGGCTAAGATTCTGGGGATACCTTGTGTAGAGAGTGTAGCAGATTCATGTTAAAGTCCCTTCTCTATATATTTTTTGTGGAGTCTAAGGATATAGCTTCATTGAACAGAAAGAGCAGAATATGAAAAAGGCAATGTGCCATTTTAGAAAATAATTATAATGATGACTAGCATTTAGGTAATGCTTTAAGGTTTTCCTCTGCCTATGTCAGAAATGAGGGGTTGAGATCCTATTTATTTAATCAGTTCTTGATGGTAATAGAAGTAAAATTCTAAAATCCATTAAGAATCCTAAAACTCCTTGAGACTGCTAGTCTCCATCCTTTTCCCTTCTTCTGCTACAAAACCATTCATTGTTATCATTAACCAGCTGGACTGACTGAGATGAGGTACTCCTCTTGTACCATCTCCCACTTCTTCTCTTAAGTGAGTGTTAACTGTGGAGAAGTTGTCCAAAGGAGAGTGCAACAGGGGCTGGGGGAGAACTGAACAGGAAGAAAGAAAGGAGACTGAATTACCCATCTAGTTAGTGGGACATTCTATGGATTCCTCAGCTAGCAATGAATAGAGTTCAGAGAGTGTTGAACTTGGACTCAAAAGAATACTGGAGTTGAATCATAGCAAATTGCATACCATGCATTATCATGGACCATTTGCTTAACCTCTCTGAGGCTGTTTCCACATTTGTAATAAAGGAATAATAATAATACTGTAGTACTGGCACTACTTTATAGGACTGGTATAAAGTAAGGTGGTATGGATAAGTGCTTTGAAAATCTTAAAGCATCATATAAATTCTAGCTAGTATTATTTGCTTTCAAGATTTCTGCAACAGTTGTGAAATTTTAACATAAGGAATATTCAAAGCATTTGGGAAGGGTTTCCCTGTTTGAGGTTTCCATCTCTTAGCTCTAAATTTCTACAAATGGCTGCTAACCTTCTCCTGTTTGGGAGATTTCCTTAAGATGTTTTTTTTTAATTTACTGCTAAATAAATATTCATTTACTATTTATTATTTATTATATTTATGTTTATATTTATTACAATATGTTTTACATGTTTTATAT
>NW_025358389.1:0-4526 GCF_016433145.1 Gracilinanus agilis | reverse complement strand
GGGCAAGTCACTTGACCCCCATTGCCCACCCTTACCACTCTTCCACCTATGAGACAATACACCGAGATTAAGGGTTTAAAAACAAACAAAAAAAAAGTCATTTAATTCAACCCTATCAAATTGTAGATTAAGAAACTGAGTCTTGAAGAAGTAAAGTGACTTGTCCAAAGTCACACAGGTGAGAAGTAGAAAAGCCAGGTCCTCTCAGAGTAAATCCAGTACTCTAGGATCACACAATTACTAAGGCAGCATTTGACCCCAGAATATTCCTGACTCCAAGTTCAGCAGACTTTCCACCATCACATGCTACCTCTTTAATCTAAAGTTAGTTTTATATAACTTGGCTAGGAAAATAAACTTTGAGGCTGAATCACTTTTCCCTCTTCAAATCAAGACTTAACAGACTTGGGAATCTATAGCTGTATAAGGGAGAAAGCTTTAGCATAGGATAGTTTTGCCATCCCTGGCCCTGCTCTCTATCTGTGATTACTTCATCATTTTACTCTTTCTTCCCCAGTTAAATAATTCTGCTTTTATACTGACATTACTGAAGCATTACAATGATTTCACCTAGGTTAATATATATATATGTATATATATATATGTGTGTGTGTGTGTGTGTGTGTGTGTACACACACATATAAAGAATTCTTCAATAGTCTTTACTTGTATTTTTGCTGTCCACATCAGTCTATGAGAACCTAATGGCAAAAAACAGTGAATAAGGACTATAAAGTCTAGTGGGAAGAGCACTGAATTACCCAGGACTCAGGAGACCTTGAGTTCTAATCCCAGTTCTGCCAGCTGTGGGGTAAATCACTTTTAACTTTTTTGAATCTCACTTTCCTCATCTGTAAAAAGGCAATGATATCTATCCTGCCACACAGGCAACAACATAGCATAGGAGATAAAAAAAAAAGTACCCTTGGGATTTAGGAAGACCTAGCTATAAGTTGGTCAAGTAGCTTCTCTCTGCCTCAGTTTTTTCATCTGCAAAAATGAGTTAGGCTCAGCTTCTAAGATGCCCTCTAGCTCTCTTCATAGGATTGTTGTAAGGAATAAACGAAATGATGGATATGAAAATGTTTTGAAATAGATAAGTACTTCCAGTTGTTGTTGTTGTTGTTTTCTGGGAGAGCAATTTGGAATTGGGTTAAAAATAGTCATTAAAATATCTATACCTTCCCATCCAGATATTCCAAAGCTAGGCATATTCCTTAGGGTATGAAAGACCCAAATTAAAACCATTGTTAAATTTTTAGTGTAAGCATTTACACCTCTAAAATTTGCAAATGTTTCAAATTGGGGCTTACTTGATTGTTTTGTTGATTAGCTAGACTTAAGAAAGTGATGGAGAAAATGTTAATAATGCCCATTAAACTTAAAAGAGTTCCTTGCATTTTTGGAGAGCTGATTATTAAATATTTGCCAGTATATCCATTTGTACACTACAAGAAATTCAGATGTGGTGGGGGAGAATACCATATACACCAAAATATTCCTAATAGCACTTTCTCTAGCAGCAAAGAATTGGAAACAAAGATGTTTATCAACTGGGTAATATATAAACAAATTGTGGTATGTAAATATAATGGAATATTATTGTTCCATAAAAAACATGAATATGGAGAATTTCTAAGAAGTATGGGAGGACTTATATGAATGAAGGCAGCATAAAATAAACAAAACAAAATATATACACATTATAACATATATGCATTATTTACTGCAATGTAAAGAACAAAAAAAGAAGGAGGGGACCGAATGCTACAAAGTTGGCCCTTAAAAGCAACAAAAAAATGTACTTACATCTTTCTTTGTATAGGTGGAGGCCTATGGGTATGCAACATGATAGTCAGACAATTCATATGTTGATTAGTTTTGTTGACAAGCTTCTCCCACTCTTAACATCTTGGTAGGGATTGGGGAAGACATACTCAAAAACCAAAATGATGTAAAAAAACAAAGATATAAGTAATGTTTTAAAGGAAATTATAAACCCCATGTAAATGTAAGTGATAATTATTTTTGGAAAAAAATAATCATATCATATTCTATTCTGGCCATATTAACACTCAGTCCTGAGGTCTATCTGATATTATGAGTCTAGGTTCCAGCCTTAACTTTAATGTATCAAAGTATGACATAACTAGCTCACTCAAGAGATATTTCAGGTGTATTTCCCATCTAACAGAACAATGTTGTATTCTCCGAATTCCAACCAGACTTTGGGTATAGTCCTACATAGGACATGAGATAATAAACCTGCATGGAGGTTCTCTTGTCATGACAGAAATGTCATTCATGTTTGTTTTGAATGGAAAGAAAAATATCCTTTCTTGACATCTCAGAAGTATGATCAGTTATGCCTTCATTCAGAACTATTCTGAGAATGCAAGGATTTGGGGTCCTATTCATTATAACAGACATACCTATCCTTTGATCCTATTACCTGATCTATGATGATGTGCAAATGATGCTTGATAGGGATATAAAATGTCAAGGCAACCAGTTCTCAGTTCTCATATTTGGTCATCTAGATGCTCTCTCTGTGACTAAGAAAACAATCAGTTGTCACTGAATATTGGAATTTTGAATTGAATTTTCTGGTTGTTTTGTTGTTTATGTGATAATGTCGTGATAATAAGACACGAGGCAGCTATTCCTACATGGACCTTCATCATTGTGTCTTCTCAACATAGCCTACTTCATTTCCCCAAAGTAAGATCTCAAATCCTGACTCAAGCTATACAGAATTTAATTGAGGTTACTGTCCACTCACTCCTCTCATATGCTTGTTTCCATCTCTACTCATGTTCGTTCTGTTTGCAGTAGACAAATGTAACTCTCTTATCTTGAAGGGTTCATTGTGTGTGTGTGTGTGTGTGTGTATGTGTGTATACCTGTGTGCTCACCACAATTCACATTTATGAAAAATATATGTGCTCCATAATGGCTTTGTGACCCTAGAAGAGCCACTTAATCTTTCAATGCCTCGGGCAACTCTATGAGGCTCTCAATTACACAGAAATTTCTGACCTATATCTGGAGAGGGAGTTCCTCACCAAGAGCATCCTACTCTGATAAAATCATAGGTTTAGTGTATACATACATATATATATATATAATAGTAGTATATATAATATATGTATATGTATACACACATATAGATATACATACATATGTACATAGGTAATCACCAATTGGAAGCTGGTTCTAATACTGGCCATTATAGAATTATAAATTGCTATAATTGAAATATTCCTTAGAACTCACCTAATTCAACACCTCCATTTTACAAACAAGGAAAAGAGGGTCCAGAAAAGTTAAGTGACTTAATCTAATATCACATAGCTACTTAACAGCAGAGATAACACTAGAACCCAGAGGTTGTACCTCCTAATATGATGTTCTATTCCTTAAACAAAAGTAGATAGGTCTTAGACACAATTCAGGAGGTTTTAGTACTGAAATTTTGAAAGGACTTGCTCCTAGGATGTTTCACCTCTACGAAAGTCCTATGGCACAATGCCCAAAGATATCATTATGCTGAGGATCCAATATGTATTCTAGGTTTATTGAGTACATGCATGTGTGGGCATACATGCACACATCTGGGTACTGTCCTCCTTACTAGGAAGTGTATCCAATCCTTCAGAAAGTTAATTAACACCTTGGAAATTGAGTGATTTGTCTTTTGCTTTCAATATAGAGCTAATCATTCTTTCTTTTAATTTCCTTTTGAAAAAAAAAATCCAGTTAGTTTTCTCTAAACCAACATCAACATTCTTGGAACATGAACTGAATACTGTCAAAATTACCCCAAATCCTGAAATCACTTAATAAATATTTCTGAATAAATATCTTCATAAGCCATTGGAAAGAGGAGGGAAATGAGGTAATCATTCTATAACAGCTCTACACATGGCAATTCCTAAGGTTGCCAGCATTGGAAGAAGCTGAAATAAGCAAGAATAGGCAATAGAAATAAAAAGCAGAAATACAGTAGGCTGATGACACAAAAGCATGGAGCCTCTTGCTATAGCCCTGGCTTACAAGACAATGACACCACATTCTTTGGGGCCTCACTTTCATGAAGTCTTAATAAAGTCAGGAAAAGCTGAGAAGGTAGCCAGTCAGACAAATACTCCATTCTGAGTGAGATCAAGGAGAGAACCTAAAACCTTGTAACTATTAGGTCTCCCACCACCCCTGTTCCCGTATACACACACTTCAGCCACTACCAGCCAATAATGCTGGCAGTCTTTCAGGGGTACTCCCTCCCAATCAACAAATTCTTAAAGGAGCCTTGAGCAGCTGAAGCCAATAATCAGACATGGGGTTGGATGGAAAACATTTCTATACTGCCAGCTCTAGGCTAACACGATTAGGCACAGAGCATTAGTCAAATAAAAGGGATGAGAGACAAGGAGCCAGAAATATGGAGAAGGGAGAGGAAGAAGGGGGAGGAGAGAGAGAGAGAGAGAGAGAGAGAGAAAGAGAGAGAGAGAAAGAGAGAGAGAGAG
>NW_025358388.1:0-1324 GCF_016433145.1 Gracilinanus agilis | reverse complement strand
TTTTTTTAGAAACATTTTCCATGGTTACATGATTCCTGTTTTTACTTTCCCCTTCACCCCCCTTTAACCTCCTCCCCCCCCCCCCATATCCAACGCGCATTTCCACTGGTTTTAACTTGTGTGATCAGTCAAGACTTATTTCCACACTATTGATAGTTGCCTCGGTGTGTTCCTTTAAAGTTAGGAACGTCTTTGAGCCTTTCAAACTAGGTCCCACGGACTAGACCGTCTCACCAGACCTCCTTGGTAGGCCATCAATATTTCAGGCAGTCAGTCAATAGACATTTATTAAGGCCCAATGCTAAGCGCTGGATATTTTTGAAGGACAAACGTAACCCATAGCTGTCTTGGATGGGAGACAGCTGTACTGAGGCCAGCCCTGGATAGCGTGTAAGGTCCAAGGGAGGAAAGAAGGAAGTAGTTTGGACAGCAGGGGGAGTAAAGGTCAGGAAGAGTTGGGAAATGTTGCGTCTGCGAGGGGGCAGTGGAGATGTAGCCTGGAGTTTGGAAGACAGCTCCGATTTGAAGAGGTATGAATGGGGAGAGGGAGCTCCCGGTAGGACTGGTGGGCTAAACAGAGAGTAAATAAATGAGGGAACTCTAGTCATTGGTAGGTGCTATTTGCAGGTTTTATTGGCGTTTGGGAAATGCCAGGTTTGCTAAAAAGCAATCTAGAATTGTGATTCAATGAGCCAAGAGGAAGGCTTCACTGTCATTACTTTATTTTTATATTTTGTAAAAATTAGTTTTCTTGCTTGTGCTTTGTTTACATCAAAGCCAAATGTCTGGCTGTTCTCCCTTCTCCTACCATCAATCCTCCCGTGTATAAAAGAAAACCAGTTAAGAAAAGACAATCATCACAATGGTTCTCCAACATTTTGTACTTAAGAGAAGAAGGAAGGGAATAAAAATTCATTAAGCACCTTCTTTGGGCCAGGCAGTGTGTGTCAAGAACTTTACAAATATTGGCTCATTCGATCCTCACAACAACCCTATGAAACAGTACTATTATCATCCCCTATTTTACAGTTGGGGAAACGGAGGCAGACAGGTTGACTTCTAATCGAGACTTCATAGATAGTAAGTATCTGTGGCTAGATTTGAATTCAAGTCTTTTTGACTACAGGCTTAGTCCCACTACCCACTGAGCCATCTGATTTCCTGCTTAAGGAAATAGATCTATTTTCAACATCTTTTCTCCAGAGCCAAGACTGGTTATTACAATTCCTCAGAATTCAGCTTTCAGTAAGATCTCCTTTCATTTACCTTATTGTAGTCATTGCACATATCCTTCTGGCTTTGTTGTCTTTACTCCATGTCAGTT
>NW_025358387.1:0-5659 GCF_016433145.1 Gracilinanus agilis | reverse complement strand
GTCTCCCCTCCCCACTAAGGGAGCGGAGAGTGACATAATTAGCACGCTTGGGTTGAGTAGATTTTTTGACTATTAATGGGATCGAGCTAATTCTATTTACACAATATGAATAACATTCTTTCTAATAAGGCCCTTGGAATTGTCCTGGATCTTTGCATTGCTGCTAGTAGAGAAATCCATTATGTTCAATTTGCCACAGTGTACAATGTTTTCCAGGTTCTGTTCCTTTTGCTCTGCATCAGTTCCTGGAGGTCTTTCCAGTTCACACAGAATTCCTCCAGTTCTTTATTCCTTTTAGCACAGTAATATTCAATCACCATCAGATACCACAATTTGTTCAATCATTCCCCAATCAATGGACAACTCCTCATTTTCCAAATTTTTCCACCACAAAAGGTGCGGCTATGAATATTTTTGTACATGTATTTTTCCCTATTATCTCTTTGGGTACAAACCCAGCAGTGGTATGGCTGGATCAAAGGGCAGGCAGTCTTTTAAAACCCTTTGGGCATTGTTCCAAATTGCCTTCCAGAATGTTTGGATCAATTCACAATTCCACCAGCAATGCATTAGTGTCCCAATTTTGTTACATCCCCTCTAACATTTATTACTTTCCTTTGCTGTCATATTGGCCAATCTGCTAGGCATGAAGTGGTTCCTCAGAGTTGTTTTGATTTGCATTTCTCTGATTATGAGAGATTTAGAAAACTTTCTGAAGTGCTTATTGATAGTTTTGATTTCTTTATCTGCCATTTGGAGTTTTCATGGCAAAGATACTGAAGTAGTTTCATCTTTGCTTCTTTAGCTCATTTTACAAGTGAATAAACTGAGGCATACATGACTAAGTGACTATATCAGGATCACACAGCTATTAAGAGTCTTAGACTAGATTTGGATTCATGAAGATGAATCTTTCTAATTCCTGTCCTAGGGCTCTGTTCCACCTTGGTGTCCCAAAGAGGCATATAGAAAGGAGCAAAACCAAACTGAACCAAAACAAAACATATGGCCATCATTGCAGTACCTGTTGCTTCTCAATCTATGTGAATCATGGCAAATGTTAACTACATTCTTAATATTTTTCAATAATGACAAATAGACATAAGTAAGTTTGCTTTTCTGGCTGATAAATATGCTTCAAATGGGTATACCCAATGTAAGTCTAATTGGACATGTTGTGAAGATGGGATTGACTCTCCTGTTGCCTATTTTTAAATTTAATCAACCAAAGCAAAGACACCCCTACTTAACTGTAAGTAGGGGTGGTTCACAAACCACTTACTAAAGTGGTTTACACCTCCAGAAGCGACTGACTTCCCCCTGGGCAGTGCTAAGCAAATTAAGAGACTATAATTGGTCCCTGTAAAGGGGAGGAAGGGACAGGAAGTGATGTGGGAAAAGGATTATAAAAGCCCTAAACTTCCTGTACAAACACACTTTCTCCTTCAGACTTGGCCTTGGAGGAGCTCCAGCTTGGGACCTTGGCTTGGACTAGGATTCTCACTCTTGGATTGTTTCTGGTAAGACTGCTCTTGGATTCTCCCTTTGGAGCCACTTGGGTGAATGAAAAGCTGACTCTTTTCCTGGCTTCTGGAGAGATTAGTTTCCGGAGAGACCTCCCCACCTTGGAGGAGGCATGGTGGGTGAAATCCTTGCTTTATTCACCACCGGATCCTTTGGTTAAGGGTCCTCCAGTGTAGGGTTAACAAGCCCTGCCTGGTTTGAGCTAGGCCAGAGCAAATATCTAGTGTGGTAGGATAAATATCTTCTCTTTCTCATTTCTCTACTTTCACTCTTTACACCTTTTTGTAAATAAACTGCTAAAAAGTCATTTTGACTTAAGTTATAAATTGGTGACCACATTTCTCTTATATTTAAAACAACCATAAATTTATTCTTTACATTTCAAAAGATAAACATATGGAATGCAAAGGAAAGAACTCTGAACTTTGAGACCCTGTTACATAATTTCTAATCACAGGAACACAAATAAGATAAACAAATTCTCTAAACCATAAAGAAATAGGTTTATTGCAAGAGGTCCAGTCTCACAATAAATCTGGACTTCTGGTAAAGGCCAAAAGACTCCAACTATTGTGAGAGGACTTCCTCTACACCCCAAATATTATCACAATTTATATACCAAGTTAAAAATAATCCAAGACATTATTGGGGATGTAGACACTAAATGATAACTCTAGTCCAACTATCAACAATATGGAATTAGGTTTTGATCGATAATACATGTAAAACCCAGTGGAATTGTGCGCCAGCTAAAGGGGCTTAGGGGGGTTTGGGGGAGAGGGAAAGAATATGAAATATGTAACTATGGGAAAATATTCAAAATAAAAACTTAAAAAAAGAAACAAGGTAAGTGTGGTAGATGAGAAGTATATATTCAGATATGACTGATGTAATAACAAGGTATCAATAAAACTTTAAAATCTTTAAGCATTGCAAAAATAAAAATAAAAATAATCCAAGACCATGTTGAAAATAGAGAAGAATGTACTTCTCATTGGTAGAAGAAGTAAGCTGATGATGACTTGAATGTCACTTGTTAGACAAAGGTGGAGCGGGGGAGCCTGGACTAGTAACACAAAAGGTAAGAGTGGGTGGTGTTGGGTGGTAACAGGCTTTGAAGCCAGGGTCAGGCCTAGTGATGTATCCTGGATCACAAGCTCAAGACCATAATTATTGCTGATGGTGCATGATATAGCAAATTTTGAAGGGTGATCTCCAGCTACCTAAAGCCCTAGCTGTAGTTCACTGCTCTGCTCATACAGGTGGCACTGACCCTGTCTCTAAGGGTAATAATCGGGCAGATATTGCTGCAAAGCTAGCAGCAATAGAAGGGCCTGAATTAATTTTAACATTAACAACCACTGATGACTTAAATTTATCACTTTCCTATGATGAGAAGGAAGTAACAAAATGGAAGCAGAGATTTAAAGCCAAACAGATAAATGGAGTATGGGTGTCCTCTGAAGGAAAACCCCTGCTCCCTAGACACTTTTATCGCCAAATTTGTCAATCTATTCATAAAAATGGTCATTTTGGTACCCAGGGCATCGTGGACTCTGTTAAGAGAGTATGGATAGCTCCTGGCATAACCTCTATAGCCTCTAAAGTGTGTGCAGCTTGCCCTACTTGCCAAGCATATAACCAACACACTTTTTGTGGCAAGGCTTTTTTGGTGGGCGTCCATTGGCTTACACACCTTTTGAGCACCTACAAATTGATTTCATAACAATGCCAAAGGCTGGACAATATAAATTCTGTCTGGTCATAGTGGATCAACTGACCAGGTGGCCGGAAACATTTCCTACTGCCCGAGCCACGTCAGCCTTTGTTGCCAAGGTGCTTTTAAAAAAAATCATTCCTCATTTTGGTCTGCCTGCACGTATTGACTCGGACAGAGGGAGTCACTTTACTGATTCAGTTTTATCTGAAATATATTCATGCCTGGGGATAACTCCAAAATTCCATGTACCATATCACCCCCAGAGCTCAGGCCAAGTTGAACAGATGAACAGAGAACTTAAAACCATGATTGGCAAATTATGTACTGAGACACATCTAAAATGGCCTGAAATTCTCCCTCTAGCTCTATTTTATCTTAGAAGCAGACCTAGGGGAGATCTACACATCTCACCATATGAGATGCTTTTTGGACATCCTCCTATACAGGCTAAACCTTTTTCTCCTGCATATACATCACTATTAGGAGGAGATACTTCTATTGCTTCCTATATACAGGAATTGCAACACAGACTGCGTGAACTCCATGAATCTGGAACTGCAGTACAAGCAGGACCAATAGACTTTTCACTTCACGACCTGAATCCAGGAGACAAAGTGTATATAAAAAACTTCCAGCGCACTGGGGCAACCCAGCCTTCGTGGGATGGCCCATTTGAAATTTTAATAACCACCCCAACAGCTATAAAGATGGGAGAAAAGGACTCTTGGATTCATTGCTCACATGTAAAGAGGGCATCTTCTATTGAACCTGATTGACTGTTTCCTGTTACCTGCATTGGAGATAACAGTTCATGGACTCATGGATATTAATTTGGAATCATTGGTTTGTCTTGATTCTTTCCCTGATTTTATTCTAATTTTCTTATTGATTTCCTAATATCTTTTAATAGAATAACTGATATTTTTTTGTCTTTTTTCTCATTTCTTGTACTTGAGTACATATAATCACTTAATTTTTTTTCATTATTTTTTGCAATGCTATAATTTTAATATATATATAATTGCTGTAATATTACTGCTTACTCACAAGGTTTAGACTCCAAGAACTTGCCATACATTGTTAAATGTTATGAGACTGTGATTAATGCTTCTGTCTAATTCCAGGAGAAGGGAACACATGAGCCATTAATGGTGCTAAGGAAAGCACAAGGTCATGAAGACCGACCGACCAATCCAATGGGATTTCTGAGAACATCTGCACAGTGCCAAGGAGCACAAGGTTAAAGAGATCATACATATACAGGTGGGATTGAGGTACTCCCACGCCAACACGGAGGACTTGAACTCAGTGTAAGAATCGAAGCTGCGACGCTTAACATATGTTTAAGACGTAGGACTCTCCGAACTACACTGCCAGTCAGGTACCGCAAGTTGGCTATTATCTGGCTCACCCATATATTCCTGAGAGTAAAGGGAATGACAGATGCTTCCCTTGCATTTAAATCTGGTCCTTTTTTCTCTCTTATAGAATGGCAACTTCCTGTAGTCTTAGCTGCAAATGGGTAAGTGCAGTATTACTGCATTGTATCCTACAGACTAGTAGGATGGAAATTATAATTGATTAGACCCTAATACAAGGGCCTGTTATAATTTTATTTTGTTTTCTTCAAAAAATTTTATGTACATAACTTTGATATTTTGATTTTAATGCCTTTCTTTTTCAAAAGCCTCAATTTTCTTCTATTTGATTTTTATATTTTTTCTTTTTTTCTTTTGAATTTACTCATACAACCCCATGACTCAAGTGTATATATTGAGCTGATCTGGGTATTTCTTTCTAAATACCCACGTCAGGGGGGATTGTATTTTTATGAAATCCAAGATTAATCGTATTTTATTATATTCAAGATTTAATTTTGGTTTTGTTTGAGAAAAATTCTCAGGGAAAGAAAGAAACTTGCTGATTCCTTAATCCAGAGAATGAACTGTTTGCAGAGAGATGCCTGAAGAACCTACATTTAATCAAGAGATCCAGAATGAACTTTGGGTTGCAATTGATTGAACTGATGGGGGTTTGTTGCATCAAGTGATCCAGAATGAACTTTGGGTACTAATGAATGGACTGATGGATTTTGAACAGCTATTTTAATTGTACATGATATGCCAATTGGGGACTGCCCCCAATTGGTTTCTTGTCAACGCGCTTAGCAAAACATTGGTTTTGCTTTCTCTCTTTTCCATTTCCCTCTTATCTCTAACTATTGTAGTTAGAAGGACCTTTGTGGTAGAAGATGTTTGTGTAACATGATCACTTGGGGTGACTAGGCACCCAATATGATCATCAGGGGGGATTATGTAAATAGAATTAGCTCGATCCCATTAATAATCAAAAAATCTACTCAACCCAGGCGTGCTAATTATGTCACTCTCCGCTCCCTTAGTGGGGAGGGGAGAC
>NW_025358386.1:0-5252 GCF_016433145.1 Gracilinanus agilis | reverse complement strand
CCAGCTCAATGCTTGTCTGGCTACATTGTCTTCCGGTTTTCGTAGCGTATGTCCTATCCATCTCCACAAAGCTAAGAATAACATCCTGAAATGCTGATTTATAACTCTAACATGGGAAAAATGAATTTTAGTATAATTGAGTATTTTTAAACATTTCTGATTAAAAGTCCAGAGTTGAATAATAACTTTTAAAGGCAAACAAAATTTGCCAGATCTTACATGATTCCATCTGCAGATCCTTGATGCTTGAGCTGCTTCTTTCTGAATACTTGCAATAATTTTTTTTCCCCCTTTCATATGGAAACTCTGAATTTGTCAATGAAATTGCTATGTCTTTCTTTTAGGGAGTTATTTCTGGTGATGAGTTGATTCTGAATATTTCTCATTATGCCTCCTAATAGACCTAATTCCAATAGATTTGGCTCTAATATATCTGGGTAATTTAAATTTATGATTTCTAGAAACATAGTGTTCAGGCTCCTTTTTAAAAAAATTTTGGTTTTCAGGGAATCCAGTGATTCTCAAATAATCTCTCCTTGACTTGATTTTCAGGTGAGTTGTTTTTATATAAGTAAATATATATTGTCTCCTATTGTTTTTCAATTTCTTAATTTTGTTCTAATATTTCTTGATATCTTATGGAGTCATGGAGATCTGTTTGGTCAATTTTTGTTTTTAGAGAGTCCATTTTCAGGATAAAGTTTATTCCTTCCTAGACTACTTATTCTCTTTCCAGTCTTCCCTCTGGAGTTTTTATTTAATTTTGAAATCTCTTCTTTTACTTTTTCTAGATATTCGGGTAGTCTTTTAGGAAATTCATTTTTCCCTCTGTTGTTGCAGTTTTGCTCATTTCTTCTGAAAGATCTTCAAATTTTCAATAATTTTAAAACTGTTTGGTATTTTTTTTAATTCACTCATCTCTTTAGTTCTTGAGTTTGGGCTAGGGCTAATGTCTGGCCCATGATGGGCTTTTTTGGTGAGTCTTCTGATGTCTTGTACTGACTCAGCATCCCAAAGTTAACCAAAACAAGGAGCTGATGATTCCACTATATTTTATCCTGCTCAGAACAAATCTGAATATTTTTCTTAGTTATGGGGACCACTTTCAACAAGGACGCGCATAAGAGTATCTTGAGAAGAGTATCCTGCGAAAGACAAACGATCTCAAGATCATGCCATGTAAGGGTAAATGGACTGGAATGTTTGTCATGGAAAAGAGAAAACATAGGGGAATTTATGATTTCTGTCTTCAAGTGTTTGAAAGCTGTCACATGGAATATTCATTAGATGCATTCTGCTTGACCCCAAAAGTTAGAACCAGAAGGAAAGGGCAGAAATTGGAGCAATAGCTTTAGCACTGCTTAGTGCTCCCTTTTATGCCTACCCCTCTATCTTAGTAGACCTGTGATTTCATTGTAAGACTCCTTCAGGAAAGAACTCCCTCTAACAAAGAAGATCAACAGCTGTTCTGAAAATCTTAGACAGGTGCCTAAGGTAATGGAAGTTAAATGACTTGTCCAGTTTAGAATAAGTCTTGAACCCAGAAGTGCTTCAACCTATCAAAATCTATCAGTCTTCTGGCCTATACTTTCAAATATGACCCTGTGTTAGGACTACTCGGATTCACACAGACCTTACTTATGCCTGATGACCCCTAAATGTTGTGAGAAGGGAATTTACGCTTCTCCTTTCCAATTAAGACTAATTGAGCCTGAGTGACCTGGAAGTAGAGATTGTGCAAGGAAATCATTGGGTGAATTGAGTCATGAGGATAGAATGGCAGCCTGAAAAAGGCAGCAATAGAGTCAAGAGATCACGAGACAGGGGGCAGGGTGATGCCCTCGACACTGCCTCCTGGACAGGCAAAATAGGAAGCCGTAGTTTGCTCCCAAGATGTGGCATATGAGTTAGTAGGTAGAGAAAAGTTTGATAAACTGAGGCAAGAGGGAATTTTACTCTCTTCTCTTCCATATTTGTTGCTGCCTGGACTTCCTGGTGAGCATAGCTAGGGGGCCCTCATGGTGGCCTCAGAAGAATAAGCTAAATGGAGTGATAAGGAAAATATCTTTTATATCTCTCCTATTTTTTCCATCTTTTCTCCCTATATTTTTATTAATAAAATTATTAATTTATGGCCAGTATCAGAATTTTTACTCTTGCTATGAATTATGTCTTACAGAGAACATTTAATTTTCTTAGCAATCTTCACTGCCTTAACTCAGCTTTCAACTTGCCACAAAATTCTGTCCAGTCTTTTGCATTTGCATTGCAGTATAGATTGTCTATTGCTTTCTAATCACCCACTAGTCTAGATTTTTATTGTTTCACATCTAGATTATCATAATTGCCTCCTCATTGGTCTTTTCGCCTCTAAAATATATTTTTCAATGCATCCTACATACCAGCACAGCCTCCTCTCCATTTATACCTGAAGATAATCTGGCATAGCCACTTTCATTAAAAAAAAAAAAAAGTCTAAAGAGATTAAATGTCTTGGGCCAGATCATAGAGATGGTATAAAGTCAGGTCAATGGAATCACTATTGCAGTGAAGTGTTTTTTGGTTTGTTTGTTTGTTCGTTTTTTCCCAAATTGTGAAATGGGAAATGCCACCCTTCAGTCCTGATCATAGGACAAAAATTTTCTATTCTAGGAATGGAAGAAATACAGTTAAAGACCCTTGGAGTTTGAAAAATCTCTCTGGAAAAGGATAGGAGGAGAGATAGACCTAGAGTAGTAGAGCAGACACAAAGAATTTATTCAGGAAACTTGTTAAGTGTCCAAAGCCTTTTCCTTTCCCTAGTTCAGCTTATTAAGAGAATCCACCAGAGGGTAACTGAATTCTGGCTTCTCCAAGCTACTGGAACAATAAATCTGTTCCACTCTCTTTTCTCCCTTTAGGTGACAAGGTTAATCCCTAAGGTTTGCTTTGATATTTAAACATTTTGCCTACTAGTTAATAGATCAATAAAGATAAGATAATATTTGTTGTATCTTTAGTTTGTGTTTTGCTACAGAAAGTGTGAGCAGAGGAGGGAAATTTACAGATAGTGGATTGTAAATGGATGTGGCTTGGGAGACAGATTGCCTTTAGGCTTGAAGCATCTTATGAATCCTATTTGCAATTTGCAATTTGAATGTTTTTTTTAAAAAGCTTTGCAGAGAAAGGAAGCCACAAGGAGCATAAGTTAATCTCATTATCTCTAAACTTAGTGGTTTTTCTTCTCCCCCTCCCTCCCAGGAGAATGCAGGGAGGTGGAAGGGAGAGAAAATAAACAGGTCTTAATTGAAAATTTTTTAAAAATTAATAATCAAAAAAAGAAGAGAAGAGAGGTCTTTAAGGGATATACCAAAGCCGCTCAAATTTTCAACATCATGTAATGAATTGAAAGATATAGCAAATATGAGTGTCCATTTTACTATATTTGTTTATTATCAAAATCATTTGACTTTATAGAATAAAAGCTATCTTCTGATAAGATGTCTTTTATGTATCCAATAAAATTATATAAGATTTCTTTAAAAAAATGATCATTTTGTTTTATGATTCTCTGGTCTTTAATATCTGGTAAGACATAAAACAGGGAGATAGTTTACCCAAGATGTCTGCCACAATCTTAGGGAAATTCCAACAGGGAGGCCAAATTTAAAAGGGATTCCCAAGGCAAGTCAATACAATGAAAATGACTGTTCTCCCTAAATTAATTTATCTATTCAGTGCCATAAAACTACCAAAATAGTATTTCATAGAGCTAGAAATACTATTAATAAAATTCATTTGGAATAACACAAAGGCCAAGAATGTCAAGAGAACTAATAAAAAAAATAATATGAAGGAAAGCAGCTTAATTTGTACTGTATCTCAAACTCTATTATGACAACAACTATCAAAACAATCTGGTACTGGGTTAGAAATAGACTAATGGATCAATAGAATAGATTAGACAAAACATGAGTAGTAAATGCCCACAGTAACTTAGGTTTGATAAGCCAAAAAGATCTAGTCTTTTGGAAGAAAAACTCATTATTCAACAAAAACTGCCAAGAAAACTGAAAAAGAGTATGGCAGAAACTAGAAATAGATCAAATCACTATTAATTAGAGAAATACAAATTATAACAGAAAGGATTCAGTTCAGAGAACTTTTGGTGGACTGCAGTGTGTCTGGTAAAGCATATTTTATCTTCTTGGTACATCCTTGGCTGAAGGAAACTTTCCCCTGAAAAATGTGGCCCTCTTGCTGGCAATCTCTTTCGATTCTTCAGGGTTTTCTCTCCCTGGTAGAAATGAAATCTACCACAGGCTTCATATCTGTTTCCGGAGGGTTTGGATGTTGACGTGCCTTTCCAATGTGTTAGCTTCTGGCCTGTGAGAATATTTTTCCCTTCCCTGTACAGCCTAACTCCTATATAACGAGGATTCTGTTCCTCGGAATCCTCTTTCCCCTTCTGTGCTATCATATCCTTCCCTCCATATGTGTCTTTGGTCTGCAGAATAAAAAGATATGGGAAAGAATGGAGAAGGTTAGGCAGCTCTACTCTTCTTGATTCATGATAAAAATCCCTAGAGACTCCTGTGAAGGTTAGCATTGTCTCTCCATACACTGACTTTGAGCTCAAGCCTCTCAGAGCAGCAGGGCTTGATTAGACCAATCCATGGTTTCTGAGTACATCAGGCTCAAGCTGGGCTACATGTGAGCAAACAGCAGTGGCAGGGGGTTCACAATGTCCCGGTTGCTTCATGCTTAATTACCCACCATTCTACAAATTAGTTATAAAGGAATTATAGGAACAGAAGCTGAGAAAATGCTACATTAAAAGACAATGGTTACTCTAGATGCCTGAAGTCTAAAAATGAAGTTGTAGCTGGGGACAATGAATTTTGATTTCTTAACCAACAGTTTCAGTGTTAATTTGAGTCTTATTTTTACCAACATAATGTCTTTTTCTTAGGGATAAAGACGACACACCAATACATATAAACATATATCCAAATATAGATATGTGCATATAGATATACATACATATATATGCTTATGTATATGGAAAGAGAGAGGGGAAACCACAGAGTCTGAAACATAAAGAGAGAAATATTCATTGTGACCTCAAAGTAAAGAAAAAGTGGGTTCAAAGCCTCCTATCTCTGAAACACACTGTAATCCTGGGCAAATCAATTAAACTTTCACTATTTCCATACAACTATTTAAGACTAAATACTTGCAGGCAGAAACATATATATATATATATATATACA
>NW_025358385.1:0-1047 GCF_016433145.1 Gracilinanus agilis | reverse complement strand
AAGGAAGGGAAAGGAAGGGAAAGGAAGGAAAAGAAGGGAAGGGAAGGAAGGGAAGGGAAGGAAAAGGGAAGGGAACAGAAGGGAAGGAAAAGAAGGCAAGGGAAAGGAAGGAAAGGAAAAGAAGGGAAGGGAAGGCAAGGCAAGGCAAGGCAAGGGAAGGGGTCAGCTGCAGGCAGGCTGTCTGAAGAGCTGGGCTACCCAGAAAGGGAGTTGACTGGATGGTAGGAACAGAGGCAGCACACTGGACCAGGGTCCTGTCTCCACCCAGAGAGCTGGGACAAGACTACTGAACTAATGAGATGAAGATCCCATGGCCTGGGCAGTAGGCTGGTGGGAGGCAAAAGGCTTGGGGCAGAAAGGATGCAACTGTCTAGGGCAGGGGTTGGCAACTTTGGCTCTCAAGCCATATCTGGCTCTACCTCCAGACCAGCCAGTCTGGACAGAGCCCCAGGATGTGCCCGGGGGGGCCTTCAGCCCCTGCCCCATATTCCAGCACCTTCCACCTCCATCCTCCTCCTCCTGCAGGCATTTATGGCCAAAAAGGTTGCTAACCATTGGTCTAGGCCCTGCCACAGCAGAGACCTTTCCGTCAGGATAGCTACTGAAGAGGCTGCTTTTGAGTACCTCCTCTTTTGTTTGGAGATGCAAGTCTCAGGTCAGTCCTTTCTCCTGGTGGGCTTTGGGGAATCTTTTGGCCTTTTGTCTTCTGGGAATGAATTAACATTCACTTAGTTCCCTGGAGAGATGAAGGCAGGGGGTGAGTCAGGCAATTTCTTTGAAGTGTCCATATCCTCTGGTATTTGGTCACCAAAGTCAAAGGTTTAACTGTGGAAAATAATTTTGCAAACAAGCAAAACTTAGTTCTTCAGGTACAGGGCAGCGAAGTGGGTGGCAAGAAAATCTATGGGGTTTCCAAGTTCTTGCTAAAAATTGGTAAAGGAAGCAGAGACTAGAGTCATCTAGCAAACTTGCAGATGCAATAGGCACTCAGAGGGAATTGATTTTGCTCTATGGTAGACTCCACAGTGTATGCACACTGTTCTTTGG
>NW_025358384.1:0-7496 GCF_016433145.1 Gracilinanus agilis | reverse complement strand
TATATATATATATATATATAGCTTCTTTTACTCAAAATGAGTAAGAATATCAATTTATCTTTGAAGACCATGGTTACTGTAAACTTTTGATGAGACAAGTTTAGAAAAAGAAGATTTTTATTCCCATGACATGTGAAATTGTGGTTTTATGTAGTACTGGAATCATTTTTACTTTTCATCTCCTCAGAAGAATAGTCAGCCTGCCTGTCTATCTATCTATATCTATATCTATATCTATATCTATATCTATATCTATATCTAAATATATATATATATATATATATCCTTCAATTGATCAATCAATGAAATCCCACAAGTATAAGATTTTCAATATGTTACATAAGAGATCTAGTGAATTTGATAAATCCAATTAGTACTGATGATGAAATGATTATTTAATTACTGTCAAGTCTGCTTCAAATATTCTAGTGAGAAAATTCAAGAGCATTGGCAGTCAATGGTAATTTATTAATCAATTATGTAGAACTGCTCAGCTAAGCATCATTTGCACAATAAAATTAAATATCTGAATCTGAAAGGGTGTATTGGCTATATTAAAGGTTGCTACGATATAATGAAAACAGGTTGAATATGATTCAAAGCTAAACACGATAATAAAAACTTGGTCTGAAGGATCAAAGAGACCAAGGGAATAGTGCAATGTGGCCATTTATTTTTTCAGCATCCTTAATTCTACTTTCATCTTGATATTTTATTTCGAAGGTGGTGCAGGGATCAGACAAGAGTTGGTGTACAATTTTGTCTATGTGGGGAACTCCAGATGTGAAAATGACCTCAATCTGAAGCAACTCATGCGCATTTCTTTAATAGGAATCAACCAGAGACAGTTTAAAAGTTTAAGTGACTTTTTTAAGATCACAAAGCTAATATGTTGTCAGAGATAGGACTTGAACTCCCAAAGACTCTATGACTCTAAGAGTCGCTCTACTTACATTAAACAGTTGTCTTTGTCCTATAACATTAACAATAGTAAAATTAAAAAGAAATAAACAACAACAACCAAGCCTGTCCCCCCAAATACATTGTATTTAAGTGCAATTTATTTTATTCTCTTTATACTTATTTTTATGTAATTATTTAATTTTTATGTAATTATTACTTCTGCTTTCTTTTCTCTTTGATTAGAATGCAAGCTCCTTGAGAGTACAGGTTATTTCATTATTTATAACCTATTACCTGAAACACAATACATACTTTAATTACTATTACAAAAATAAATAAACAAATAACACATTTTGAATCTTAAAGTATTCCCAGTTCTTCAGGAAAAGATTGGTAATTACTTAAATAAATATTGGTATTACTTAAAAGCTAAATTTGAAATATAATTTTAATGTACTAACAATTGCATCTGCATTTTATAGAGTACATTCAAAGGAAGAATAACTGGATGATAAAGGAACTAAAAACCATGCCAAAAAATGATTAGTTAAAGGAATCCTAAATTTGTATATTAAAGAAGAGATTTTTGGGAAAACATGATAACTCCTTTATAATATTTGAAGGACTGTCATATCAACTAAGATGATCAGTCAAGACATAAGACACATTTATTAAGTAACCTGCTAGGTTCCAGGCACTGTGCTAAACACTAGAGACACAAAATAAGGGAAAAGATGAATCCCTGCCCTCAAGGAGTTCACAGGTGGTTAGTGCTTAGGTTCATAAAGAAATTGCAAGTTTCAGGGTTACATTAGAAGATTACATTTTTGAAGAAACAAAAAGAGATTCATTCAGAGAAAACACTAGAAATAATGGAAATTAGCTGTCCTTTAGCTAGTGAAATCTTTCACTATACATTCCAATAGGGACAATCTTATCTGTCATCACAATGGACTCCAGCTTCTCAACCCTTTGGCACATGATAGACTGAATTAAGCAGAATAAGAGGTAGCTGTTGAAAAACTGTCCTCTGATTGAATGATCCCCAGACCTTCCAAAATTTTGGAATTCTGTGTCTTCCTGAGGCTACATTAGGATTCATCTTTCTGCCATTGAGGCTAATACCATTAGGTTAAAGAAATATAATTAAGTCTATGAGAAGTATTTTTTTACTTATTAATTAGATCTGCAATTTTATCAGTCATTGTAGAGAGCCCTGAATTTCTTCTACCAATGGAGATGTGTCTCTCCTCTGCAAAATATAGTCTTAGGGAGTTTTCCTGGGGCATTTAGAAATTTAGTGACTTGTCTAGGGTCATATAAGTCAGTCTCTGTTAGAGACAAGATTTGAATCAAGTCTTTCTGACTCCAAGACTGGTCCTCAATGTACTAGATCAAGATGATTTTGCCATGTAATCTTAACAGCAAAGGAAATATAAATGAATGTATGTGTATGTGTATAGATTTAGATGTAGATATCTATCTGTATGTATGAATATGCATATGTATATATTTGTATATGTAAGTATGTGTGTGTGCACATGTGTGTATGTGTGTGTGTGAGTGTGTGTGTGTGTGTGTGTGTGTGTGTGTGTATTCTACCTCCTACGGTTTTGTTCATCAGCTCCCCTGGAAAGATAAGATTTTGGTCTTACTTCAAAACTAAATTTAAAATACAACTTTAGGGCATTAACAAGCACAGCCAAATTTTATAGAGCATGTCCAAAGGAAGGATAACAGAATGATCAGGGGATTCAAAACTATGCCAACAAGGATTAGTTGAAGGAATCAGAGATGTTTAGATTGAAGGAAAGAGGCTTTGAGAAACATGATATTTGCCTTCAAACACTTGGGGGTTCACATGTGGAAAAGTATATATTAGCAGAAGTGATCAGTGCTTAGTTCAAACTGTACAGTGAAAGAAATAACTTTATGAGAATCTTGAATCATAATAGTTTTATTTTTAGGATATATGAGAATGTGGAAATCAGTTATCCCCTAGCTAGTGAGTGCAATCACTATAAACTTTAATAGATAATACCATAATCCATGGAGTTCACAGCGAACTTCATTTCTAGAGTAGAGGATAGATCCCCAACCATTTAGGATTGGTGGATGGCTGTTATAAAACTGTCCCATTATGGAGTAATCTCAACACTGTTATAATGTAGTCTTATACCTCCTTGAAGCTATATGAAAAAGCATTCTATTGTGTGGGTTCATTCTCCTCATCCCTGCAGTTTTTTTAATTGAATTGGTGATTTGATCAATGGGAAGAATGCTAGGTTAGGAACCTTCTCTAACTAAAGGATATTGGAACATTTTCTGTACCTTATTGTTATAGAGAATTGTCAGGGAAGAGTAAGAGATCAAGTGATTTGCCCAAGGTCACATAGCTAGTACATATCAGATATAGGACTTCATCTTAAGATATCCTGACTCTTTAGCTGTCTCTCCATTATACCGCACTGCCTCTTAATGATCCAGAATGAAAGCCTTATTACTACTTAAAATGAAACCCTACCTAAACTCCTGCAAGACAATTGCAAAAGGGTTCCTGGAGTAATGAAGACCTGGGGGGAAACTTGGGGTTAAATTTATACCTGGAAAATATAAGCTTCAGCAAAAAAGTCAAATTTAAGGAGGCAACTGGGTAGCTCAGTGGACTGAGAACCAGGCCTAGATATGGAAGGTCCTGGGTTCAAATCTGGCCTCATACACTTCCTAGCTGTGTGACCCTGGGCAAATCACTTAACCCCCATTGCCTAGCCTTTACCAGTCTTCTGCCTTGGAAGCAATACATAGTATTGATTCTAAGGTAGACGGTAAAAAAAAAGTCAAATTTACGACATGACATCTTATTATGGCTATTTTATAATCCCCTAGATTGGGCATTTTATGATTTAAAGATTTCTTTTTATCTATCTCTGTTTTTCACTTAGTTTTAAAAGCAATTGATCTATGGGGCAGCTGGGTAGCTCAGTAGATTGAGAGCCAGGCCTAGAGACGGGAGGTCCTAGGTTCAAATCCGGCCTCAGACACTTCCCAGCTGTGTGACCCTGGGCAAGTCACTTAACCCCCATTGCCTACCCTTACCACTCTTCCACCTATAAGTCAATACACAGAAGTTAAGGGTTTAAAATTAAAAAAAAAAAAAAGAATAAAAGCAATTGATCTATTGTAACCAAATTTGGCATGTACAAGCCTCTAGATGCACCTTAAGATTGATTCAATTGAATTTAATCCCATTCAATAAACATTTATTAAAGGTTTATTATGTGTAAGACTGTAAAAGATTCTGGAAATACAAAGACAAAAAGATGAAATGGCCCCTGTCCTCATGGACTTTATGTTCTAAATGATTTATGGATTAGACCTATAATGTAATAAAAATGAGTTCAATTTTTAAAAGGTCATATTTTCTTTAATTTTGAACAGAATTTGAATGAGATTGGATAGGTAGGCAAAGTTTTAAAGGAATATGCTTCTGTTTAGGGCCACCTAAACTTTCACAGAATGATTGGTTAAAAGTTCTGACATCATTTACTGCTTTGAGATTGTGGCAATCAAATGTTACAGAGTAGGTAGCTCTTTTCCATATTTCATATAACAAAACATGAATGAACTTATGGTAACCATATACTTACTTCATTTAATTCCATAATGATATTTAAAAGTTTAATAATCTTATACAATAATAATGTAAAGACTTTCTAAGTTTATATTTCATAATATAAAATTGAATCTTTGTATCAAAAGGTCAAGTTGAACAATTTTTTTTCAGAAGTTATTGGTGATATGAAGTATATTCCACTTCAATAATACTGCCTAGAGTATTGAATAGCATTTATACAAAATCTTATTATTTGGCATTGAGTATATAAGTCAAACCTTCCCATATTATCCATATTAAAATGACATCCTGGTAACTTGAAGAGAGGATATCCCATCAAAATTTAATAATTCCTCAAAAACTTTAGATTAACTGTGAAAAATATTTGCATGACCTGGAATGAAGGTTAACAAAAAGATCATATTGGCTGAAAAAATGATAAAAAATAGCAGACATAAGAAAAACAAGAAGATGGAGGTTTGGAGTTGAGGGAGATTTTTGAATTTGTGGAAAAGGAGAGGAAGATGCTAGATAATACAAAGGAACCAGAAAGGACCAACATCTCACTTAGACTAAACTGTGGCAGAGAAAGAAGTCATCCAGGAGAGCAATTGGCCATTCAGGCACTTTTGAACACAAGACATTAGCTGTTTTATTTACTTCAAGTACGGAGGGAATTTTTAAGAAAAGGTCTGCTCTTTTCCCAACTTCTCCTTCTAGTGCCTGTCTCCCTAACAGAAATGATAACACGCTATGCTACTTCTTTATCCAAACATCTACAGTAACTTTAATTATGGCTCAATCAAAAAGAAATCAGGACTTAAGTAGAGAGAGAAACATGTATCTTAAGCCAGAGGTCCAAACTTTGCCTCAATGTTATGAACTTTCCTCACAAGAGGTTTGGAGCAATTATGACTCCACAGTTTTTGTTTGACATATATTCCCTAAAGTATCAGAGGAGGGAATTAACTTTGAACGGCAAATCAACATTATATTGCCCTTAAGTTTCAAATGAGTTCATTGTTGTAGCTGGGTTGATACACTAGTGAAGCTGTTTTGCTGACAATTACCCTTAAGAAGTCCAAGTGTCTCCCAATGTCAGCTCTCCTTTTCCCCATTCTCATCAGCAAATATTATGTCATAATGAAAAATCATCATTTGGTTCTCTTCTCAATAATTTGGTCGAAGTTTAATATGCATTTGGAGAAGTTCTATCATTTTATAGAAGACCTGACTTACCTAAAAGTCATCATTTCAACACCAGCTCACAATAAACTATAGCCTAAAATCCATGCTATGAAAATGAATCACCACTGTGGGATACGATATAAGCTAGACATTAGAGTGATAAAACGACTTGGTTCATCTGATTTTCACACCCAGGAAAAAATTTTTTTCTCTCCAAAAGAGGCTTAGAATACATTATATAGACTGATGGTGAGCCACTGCAGTTATGATTCCTGGAAGATAATTGGACTTTTCACATTTTTCTATTCTAAGATATGTTCCAGTAACTGAAAGCTGTCTCTTATAATCTTCAAATCCTGGCAGAAGCTCTTATCCTATTCCTCTCCTTTCCCAAATCACTACCAAAAAAAAAAAAAAGGTTTCATTTTTTTCCTGCAGAATTATTGGTTTTTCCTGACACAAAGGAGAGTGCTTTGTCATTGTTTTCTTTATAACATTGATGGATTTCATGTTGAATGGGTATTGGGTTTTAGTTAAACATGACAGAAGAAGAGATTTATAGGCAGTGGCCACAGAGGTTGTTTGAAAGGCCCAATAATGCTTCAGTGCACAGATGTGTTTTCAGTGTTCACTTCTGGTAAATAACCAACCATCTCATACACTCCACCCCTCCATCCTGATTACAGCGCTCTACTTGAGAAACTGAGTGCACCACTGGCACAGTAAAAAGCTTGAGGAAATAGGGAAATCTTGCTATTTTATAATTTGTAGTTTAAGATCCTCATTCTCAGGAGGCACCACTATAGCAGGATTGTAAAGTTGAAGAGGTTGTATCATAAATGCAATTTGAAATCTGGACTACTATTTATATTCTAAAGGACTTTGTTTTTCTGATCATTTTATGTGCATATTCCTCTCTATCAGTGGCTGTTTCAAATTCAGGAAAAAAGAATGAAAGTTGATCAACATTTTACAAGTTTTTTGAAAATTATTTAATTGCTGAAAAACTCCTCAAAAGCAGGGGCTTTTCCTTTTTTTCTTAAATCCCCTCAGATTAGTATCATGTATAGAAATTGGAATACTTAGTAAAGAGCTGGCCTCAGTGTCAGAAAGACCTGTATTCAAGCCTTTACTCTGATACATACTGATCATATGACTCTGGACAAATCATATAATCTCTAGCTTAATGCCAGACAATCCTTTAAGAGTATAAGTTATAGAATAGTTGCTCATCTATCTTGAGAGAGAGGTTTTTACATTGGAAGCTGGGATTTCTGCATTAGTCAAGGGGGGGGTTCTTCTTTCTATGCCAAAGAAATTAAATATCAGTTCTGACCCCTCCCTAATAGACAAATTCTTAGCACTTAACTGTAGTCTTTAGAATAGCCCATGGAGGCAGTTAGGTAATGTAGTGGATAGAATGCCAGGTCCAGAGTCAGGAAGATCCATCTTTGTGAGTTTAAATATATCCTCAAACATTTACTAAGCTGTGCAGCCCTGGGCAAATCACTTAACCCTGTTTGCCTCAGTTCCTAATTTGTAGAATGAGCTGAAGTAGGAAACAACGAACCACTGTAGGATCTTTGCCAAGAAAACCCCAAATGAGGTCATGAAGAGTCAGACCTGACTGAAAAATGACTCAACAACAAACAATAAAAAGTTTAGTCCCTGCCATCTAGTAGATGTTTAAATAATGTTTATAGGACTGAATTGTTGAAAAGAGTGAGCCACTTTCTCTTCCCTCACTCCCCTCACACACACACACACACACACACACACACACACACACACA
>NW_025358383.1:0-1526 GCF_016433145.1 Gracilinanus agilis | reverse complement strand
GGAATACTATTGTGCTAAAAGGAATAATAAACTGGAGGAGTTCCAGGCGAACTGGAAAGACCTCCAGGAACTGATGCAGAGGGAAAGGAGCAGAGCCAGAAAAACATTGTACACAGAGACTGATATACTGTGGTAAAATTGAATGTAATGGGCTTCTGTACCAGCAGCAATGCAATGACCCAGGACAGCTCTGAGGGATTTATGGTAAAGATGCTACCCACATTCAGAGGAAGAACTGCAGGAGAGGAAACATATAAGAAAAACAACTGCTTGAACGCATGGGTCAGGGTGGACATGATTAAGGATGTAGACTCGAAACTACCACACCAATGCAACTACCAACAATTTGGAAATAGGTCTTGATCAAGGACACATGACAAAACCAGTGGAAATGTGCATCGGCCATGGGTGGGGGGAGTGCGGGGGGTGAAGGGGAAAGTAGGAGCATGAATCATGTAACCATGTTAAAAATTAATATTAATAAATGTTTAAATTTAAAAAAAAGAGAGGGAGAGGAAGGACAATGACATTTATCTCATATTTTCAGGGTGCACAGATAGAAGTCTATACAAGTAAAGGAAGGGGTAGAGAGAACAGGCACTACTGAAACCTCACTTTCATGAGAACTGACCAAAGAAGCATAGAACACACAGAGTAGTTGGCATAAAAATACATTTAAGTCAACTCAGATACAAAAGAATAGAAAAAGGGGAAAGAGAAAAATAAGAGGGAAGGATTAGTCATAAGTAAAACAAAAAACAACTTATAGGATAGATTGTGAAGAAAAGGGGGAACAGGTAAAGATAAGGAAAAATATAATAGCAATAAGGGACATGTAAAGTTGATGGTAATAACTGTGAATAGAATAAACACAACTATAAAATGGAAAATAGAATGTATTAGAAAGTGAAATCTAACAACAGAGTGTTTATAGAAACCACACAAAATCTAAAGACAAAAACAATTAAAATAAAGGGTTGGGGCAAGATCTATTATGCTTCAGCTAAACTCAAAAAAGCATAAATATCAATCAATCCTGGACAAGAAAATAGCAAAAATAGACTTAAAAAAATAAACATTTAAACCATGTTGTTGTTTTTTCCTGAAAATTACCTTGGAAAATGAATTAATATCAATCCTAGCGTATACACATTGAATGGAATAGCATATAAATAGTAAAAGGAAATACCAAAAAGATTTAAAAGGAGAATCATGCAATAAAACCATGTAGAAAAAGTTCAATGCACTTCATTCAACTTCAACAAATCTAACCGAAAAAAGAAAATAAAGAAATCAAATATTTGAAGAGAATGTTAGAAAATTTAAATATGGTTCAAATTGGTCCTCAGATGCTCCCTAGCTGTGTGACCCTGGACAAGTTGCTTAACCCACATTGTATAGTCTTTACCATTCTTCTGCCTTAGAACGAATATTGAAGTCAGAAGGTCAGAAAATATGAGTTTAAAAAAAAAGAAGAAAATCTAAAAATCATATATATCCAGTGATTTTACCAAATGAGGAAAAAA
>NW_025358382.1:0-1935 GCF_016433145.1 Gracilinanus agilis | reverse complement strand
TAAGATTAAACTACAAAATATAATAGTGCTAAGGATAACAGAATTAATTCCATATTGATACTTTTTAAATGTACTACACAGATACATTAATAAAAGAGGAATAGTAAAAATCAGATTACATCAGATATCAACAAATATCATATATGAAAAGCTCTAGAAATTTGTGAACATGGAAAATTGAATGAAATTTGTCACTCTAAAAACCCATGTTACTAAGAAATTTAATGATGAGTATGCTTTTAAATATTAAATAAACAAAATAATATACCCACAGAATATAGGACAGAGAAAAATAAACAAGAAGCCAAAATTAGGCCCAGATGGAAAACCCCAATATTGATTTGTTCAAGATTTAAGAGCCATAAACAATCATGTTATAAAGAGACACCAAGTGGTTTCAAACCCAAACACAATTATTTCTTCTATTCCCAGTACAGCCACTTACTTGAAGGTTGTGGACCTGTGCTCACCTTTTTTCTCAATTCCTATTCATGAGAATTCCAGACATAGATTTTCCTTTACCTGGAATTATTATCAGTAGTCCTGGGGGCGCCTCCCCCAAGGATATTGCAAAAGCTCGTCTATTTTTGCACAAATTTTGAGCCAAGATACAGATAATATAACTTTTAAAATAGTAAATTGATTAAATATGTGGATGACTTGCTCCTGGCTTCACCTGATGCTAAAACATGCCAAGAAGATAGTAAACATCTTCTTTTAGAATTACATAAAAGAGGACATAAGATATCAAAAGGAAAAGTTCAGTAGTGTCTCCCCAGAGTAGAATATTTGGGGTTCATCTTGACAGCTGGTGCCTGCTATATATCCCCTAAACACATTGAAAATATTCAAAAATTGAGCAATCCTACCACTAAAAACCACTTAAGAGAAATCTTAGGAGCAGCAGGTTTCTGTAGACAGTGGATCCCTTGCTAGGGGGAAATTACTAAACCCCTTATAGCATTAACAAAACATTCAGTCCCTGAACCACTTAAATTAGAGCCAGAGCACAAGTTAGCTCTATCAAATTTAAAACAAGCTAACCTATCTGCTCCTGTTCTAGGCATCCCAGATTATAACAAGCCATTTACTTTATATGTACATGAGTGTAGAGGAGTAGCTTCAGGTGTTTTAACCCAAACTTTGGGACCATACCAGCGCCCAATTGCTTATTATTCAGCTCAGCTGGACCCTATAGCTACAGGTGCACCGCCATGTCTTAGAGGTGTAGCTGCCACAGCTCTATTAGTGACAAAAACTGTTGATCTAGTATTGGGATGCCCATTTACAATTATGTGCCCACATGAAGTGGAAGCATTACTGCTAAGACATAGAACACAGGCATTTTCTGATCAGAGAATTACGAGGTATGAAATAACCTTGCTGAATAATGAAAATATTACTTTAAAATGTTGTACAACTCTTAATCCTGCCACCTTGCTTCCTGATTTACCAGTTTCAGAAGAACCTTTACATAATTGTGAAACACTAGTGTCCATGGCTGAAAAGCCTCGAGACAATCTCCTGGACACTCCTTTAGAGAATCCTGATCTAGTTTTATTTACTGATGGTTCTTCATTTATGAGGGATGGCATACGCTACACTGGAGCTGCTAGTCACAGAATTTAATACTGTATGGTCAGCTTTACTACCCTCAAATCTAAGTGCTCAAACCGCAGAACTCATAGCTCTAAAACATGCATGTATAATTGCCAAAGATAGAAAGGCAACAATTTATACGGATTCTTGATATGCATTTGGAATATGTCATGCAGTGGGTATGTTATGGCTCCAGAGAGAATCTTTAACCTCAGCTGGAAAATCTATAGCTAATGCAAAAATCATTAATGAAGTTCTTTCTTTCTGCTCTCGAGCTACCCAAAGCCCTAGCTGTAGTTCATTGCTCTGCCCATACAGGTGGCACTGACCCTGTCT